>NC_047529.1:81768091-82071867 GCF_012275295.1 Melopsittacus undulatus | reverse complement strand
GGATTCTCAAACTAAAAGCGTTTGCATGGCATAAAGCATGTGTCACTTCCTTATGTTGTAGGTCATTTCGAAGCCCTGCCTTGGGACTCCCTTGCTACTAATGAATCTGTTAATTCAGTCATGAGCTTTGTTAATACATGTTCAAAGTTCAGGTTTTTTGAACTAGTGATTTTGGAAGACAAACCAGAGGTGGAACACATGGTAAAAATATACTTTTCCTTCAGAAGACTTAAGTTTTCAGGCATTTCTTTCAGCATGTGAAAAAAATCTGCCTTCAGCTCCCAGGTGTGATGCCTAAAAAAGACTGGTCAATATTCAGTCTGTAACTTAAACTACTTGATCCCATGAACCTTCTTGCCAACATCAACAGCCTTGCATGAAAGAAGGCTATATGTGTAGTTACACTATAACACATAATTATTAAAACAGTGGTTTGGACCCAGGATGATAAAGCTGTACAGTCTGCTTTAACACTTTTATTTCTGTGCCCTCCTTGTTAGTAGCCCTACTGCATACCATGGAGTTTGAAGTCTCAAAAAGGGGTTAGTTACATCACTTTGGCAAAACATTAGTAAGGGGTGGGGGTTTATTTTTATCAAGATGGTCAAAAGGTGGAGAAGTACCATGAGGCTTTCATGATCACATTAGGACCTGATCCAAACTCCATTAACTGCACTAGCCTTTGTTTTCGTTTTAACTGGACTAATGCAAAATAACAAAGAGAGTGATGATGAGTTTCCCTGAGATCACTCAAGAAGTGGAGAAGAGCAAGCAATTAGAGGCTTTTTTTTTCTGTAGGTTAGGTAAAAAATGGAGCACTGTTCTGTTTCTTTTTCAGCTAACGCTGTGATATACCCCCTATATTTTTGAGGGACTTAAATGCACATACAACCTCAATCACATTTTAGTTATGTAGCTGTACTTAATGAAAAATTTATTACCCTTGTTCATTTGAATAGGAAGGTCCATATTGTCATTTGTTCTTATGAATGTAGTACTGACTACAGCCAAGACAGATGAGAAATAAGTGTGCATTATTTCCTTTAAACTTTTGACTCGTTAAAAGCAGAATTCACTAATTAGGTTCCTTTTTCAATTTTACATGTAAAGTTTTTGCAACCTAGTAGTTAATTATAGAAGACAGGATGAAGGAAAGTGATATGCAATCAGGGCTGTTCATGCCTCTATTTAACCTTTATATCGTAAATTAACTGATGTGGAATAGAATGCCATGAACTCTTAAAGTGTATAGAACTTTCACAGGCCATAATTTTTCTTTTGTTTGGTTGGTTTTGGTTTTCTAACTATAGTGCTACTTGATGCACATTTGTTTGATTGTAAAAGCCTAGATTTTCAAATGACAAGTCGGAAAATGAAGACCACATCATAGCTTTGGGTAGATAGTGAAAAGTTATCCTTGGGAAGAAATAGTTTAGTGTTGTTCTACCATACGATGACTTCATAAGGTATGCAGTCTCTGTTTTGTAGTCAAGCAAAGAAGAGATTTAAGTTGTCTTTTCTTTTAGCATTTATACTGCTGCAACAGTTTATCTCTTAAAAACATGAATAGTTGACACTGTTTAGACGCAGCCGGTAATTCAGCACTATGCAGTCATTTGCTCACACTCCCCCTTCCCCATTCCAGGAGGGATGGGGAGAAGAATCAAAAGAATGTAAACCCCACAGGCTGGGATAAGAACAGTCCAATAACTGAAGTATAATACAAAGCTACTGCTACTAATAGTAGTAATAAGGGAAATGACAAGGGGGAAGAATATAAAACTAATAGGGGAAAGAAAACAAATAAACACAAGTGATGCACAATACAATTGCTCATGACCTGCTGTCTGATAACCAGCCTGACATGAGCAGCGATCAATCACTTTCAAGTAACTTCCCCCAGTTTATGTACTGGGCATGATGCTCTGTGGTATGGAGTAACCTAGTTTGGGTTAGGTCTCTGCTTCATCCTGGCTTTTTTTTGCCACTCCTCACTGGCAGAGCATGAGACTGAAAAGTCCTTGATCAGGGTAAGCAGTTCTTAGCAACAACTAAAATGTCAGTGTGTTATCAACATTGTTCTCGGACTACAGCCAAAAACATAGCACTGCACCAGCTAATAAGAAGGAGAAAAAAAAACTGTTACAGCTGAAAACAGTACAATAGTATATATTTTTTTCTGCTCTTGAGTTATCCTTCTTGAACAAGTGAACTCTTCTTAGTACATGGTATCCTTCACTTCATATCCATCTGACTTTACTTAAGGACAGAATCTGGCAACTGGGGAAGAAAGGCGCACGTGTACAAAAGCACACTCATTTGGGCATTATAGCATAATTGAAAGTGTCAGGACTTCTGTATCTCCTTACCAGAAGGTAATTTCTATGTGAGTCAGGAGGAGGACAGCATTATAGTTTATTTTTATCCCTGCATCATTAAGGAGGCAGATAAGCTACTCTTGAAGAGTTTTAGGGCATCACATATGTATATCAAAATGGGAAAAAACCCTGGAAATATAATGCTAATTCAAAACCTATAGCATTAGTTTTTGCAGCATTATCACTCCTTTCGTGCATTACACAGTGTTAGCTAGATACTGGAGGAGTCATTATTTTATGACTTCTTGGAGAATTCCGTGGGGAATTTTATTAGGTAAATTGAACGCACCAAAATAATCTCTTAAAGACTTTAAAATGTCACCTATTTATGGTAAAAAAGTCCAAACAAACAACAAACGAACAAAAAACCCTACCAGATAGCTTCTTTGGTTTTATCTTTTTTTAAGGCATTTCAAATCAGTCATCTTTGGTTTATACTATCTCTGATTCTTGCTTTCACTATCTCTTTTCAAACCATTTGTTCTTTATGCATACATTAAAATAAACCATTTTTTACACTGCTGCAGATCAATCTTTTTCCTTTGTATTGTCTTAGGTGTTAGCTGGGTTTTTCCCCACTGTATTTATTAGGCTTATTTCCTGCTCTCTTTGTCCTTTTTTACAAACAAACGAACAGAACCTCACAGCTTGACAAAGATGTTTGCTCACATAATAAATTGTTTTACTGCTCTGTCTTTATCTTTGTTGTTTTGTTGCTCTAGAGAGGATGAGCATGCCCTTATCCAGCAGTATTGTCAGACGCTGGGAGGAGAGTCGCCTGTGAGTCAGCCACAGAGTCCTGCTCAGATACTCAAGTCAGTGGAAAAGGAAGAGCGAGGAGAGCTGGAGCGCATCATTGCTGACCTTGAGGAAGAACAAAGGTCTCATAATCATCCTACCTGGTGTCTGAATTGTCACCTCGTTGTCTGAGCCATGCATGTCCTATGTATAGTTGTTGGAGATGAGAAGAGAGGAACCTAGGAGTCATGATTTTAGGCAAACATATAAAATTAATCATGGCATGTCATGCAGAGTCTAATTGTTACATAGAAGATTGTGGGTCTGTAATAAAATACCTTCTTTTCATCTCTATTTTCTTGGTTTATAATTTGGCGGTTTTACCCCCTAAACTACAAGTCAAGACATTGTTTTTGTGTGAGCTACTTGTGTTCTTAGATGGAGGTGATGATAATATCATTTGATCTAAGGAAGTTTTAGGAAGTTTTTTTTTTATTTTAATTTGCTCAAGTTAGCATTCTCCTCCTTTCAATATATCAGGAGTCTACAGATAGAATATGAGCAACTAAAGGAGCAACATCTTCGTAGAGGAATAAACCCTCTTGCTTCACCTCCCGACTCCATTGTGCCACCTCATCATGCTGAAGATTCTGAGCTCATTGCTGAAGCTAAACTCCTGAGGCAACATAAAGGTCGCCTGGAAGCAAGGATGCAAATACTGGAAGATCACAATAAACAGCTGGAGTCTCAGCTTCACCGGCTACGGCAGCTACTTGAGCAGGTAGATGGACACTGATGTTTTTTCCCTTTGCTGTTTGAAACAAAACATTGGAATTTTATTGCAGATATTTTCACTACACTAGATTGGTCTGCTGCAGTCAGTCATTTCTAGCATGAAGAGACATTTTTCCTATTCTCTAGTATAAGCCATAGTGAAAGTCAAATAACACAAGATGATTACAAGTGCTGGAGTGATTGCGGTAACTTATGAAGCATTGAGCATAACTCAGAATCACAGACCAGACCAGGCTGGAAGGAACCTCAAAAGATCATCTGATCCAGCCTTTTTTGGGAAAGGGAGCCTAAGTGAGATTACTTAGCACTCTATCCAATTGCATCTGGAAAAGCTCCAGTGAGCAGAACTCTACTATGTCATAGAATCGTTGAACAGTTTGTGTTAAAAGGGACCTTCAGAGATCATCTAGTCCACCACTCCCTGCAATGAGCAGGGACATCTTCAACTAGAACAAGTTGCTTAGAACCACATCCAGCCTGGCCTTGAATGTCTCCAGGGATGGTGCATCTAACAGGTCTGTGGGGAGGTGGTTCCAGTGGATGATTGTTCTTACTATAACAATTATCCTAAATAATATTCTGTTTTAGAAAGGGGAAATATAACCACTGGAAGGGCTTTGTCTAAGCCAGACAATGGAGAGGTTTCTAAAAGCTAATCTTCCCAGAGCACTCCTTTCTGAAATTGTCTTGACTTTCCCTGTAACTATTGCTATGGTGCCTCTTCATCCCTCAGTGTGATTTTATTATTACTACTGTTATTAACATCCCTATGAGAACAGAGTTGTATCTTGGGTATGCTGCAGTAGGTTTTAATGAATTAAAAAGCAAGGGAAAGAAAATATATATACCCTATTCCAAGTAATGGTGCCAGTTGCACCCTGTATGTGAGTTCAGCTTTCCATCTTTCCTTAAATAATTTATCTGTTGTCATGATTAGTCACTGTAACCTTTCTTAGCATGCCAAAGACAGATGGCCAAAAATGCATCTAAAATGCAAAAGAGCAATTTGTTTATATTAAAAATCCAGTTCCTCTTCAGTAGCATAGTAAGAGCAATAAGCTACAGCAAAATGATCTGTGCACAAGATCTGCAGAAGACGAGAACCTTTTAGCAAATGTCAGTTACTAGAGTTTTTAGGGATTTTTGTTGGCAGCAGAAATGTTGGTTGGTTTTGAAGCCCGAATAGGCACATCTAGATTATAAAATATAAAAGCAGCAGCATCTACAGGATGTTGCTAGAGATGGTAGTTTGTAGATCATGTGTGGACTTTCGAATGATGAAGACAAATTCGTATGAATCTTTTGTCCTAACCAATCATTACACTTGGGTCAGAGTACAGTAAGTCAAATGATTTCTGCATTTCATGAGTCAGGCAGGTGGCTGTATGTTGTACAGGATTTAAGTAAGCCAAGAAGCAGACTACACAAACTAGGTATCAAAATGGCATAAGCTCTTGCTGTGTATGTAGATCATGTTGTCATTACAGTGATAAAGATTTTTGTTTGTTTCTCTGTTTCAGTGGTTGACTGTCATTTTTCTAGGCAGTTTTGGCTTAATTGCATTAAGATGCATTTGTTCCAGTAGTTTCTCTACCCCTCTAACAGATTTTTTTTTGTTATTGTTACTGTTGTACCAACATCTTTAATCAGTATTTGAGTAGCTTAAATATTTCACCAGTAAGATAACAAGTGATGTGACTGTTAACAATAATTCATGAAGTATCTTGAGAACTATGACCAATATTAAGTGTTTTAGAGAAGGGGTTAAAATCTGCTAAGAAGCAGCTCTAGAATAGAAAACCAGAAGTTCTGCCATACCCCTGGTTGCTTTCAGCTTAGCACGAACATGTTCACACTTTAAAACTTTTTTTTTTTTAATATAACTGTGGTTAATCTTATAATTTTGTAATCTTTTCAATATCCTTGTAACACTCTTAGGACCTTTAGGGTAGTGTGTTGAAGTGGGCAGTCAGAATGCCAAGAGTTTCTTCTTATCAGTTTTGCCTTTAGATTTTTCTAGACATTCTGCAGTTTTTTTGGTTTCTTATAGGGAAAGGTAAATCAGAGTTGACTATTTTCAATATTTCTCATCGTTTACATCTCATTTATTGTATGCTGTTTATTTGCTTCCTGTCCAAAATTTCCTGCCTCTTTGGGAGGCTGATTGTTCCAAGTGCCATTTCCTAAACTGTTCCTGTTTTTCTGACTTTTAATGAAGTGGCTGGTACAAAGTACATGAGAAGGTCTTCATTACCACTTTCATAATATATCTGTGAGTTTTCTATATGCCTTTTTATATGCCATTCCCCTCAGTGGGATTCAGAATTTGTAAATAATTCAAATTTTCAGTATATGTTCTTTACAACTCCTTTATTTTGACAATAATACAATTATGAAGCGGCGCTGACTCCCATTACTGCCCCCTGAACTTTCTGAAAAAAAATGAGCCTTCTTCAGCGGTTTGGTTTTCTGTCACCTAAACCATTACTGCCTATGGAAGTCTTTCATTCTTTCACTGCTTGGGGAAGGACTTTATCAGATGCCAGCTGAGGATTGAAGTATATTTGCTTATTTTTCTTTTATTTGCTGTCTCAAATATTTTTTTTTGTCGATATAAGGAATACATTTTCTCATTAATGAGATGGATAATTTACATTTAAGATTCCTGTAAGTCCCAATGTCAAAACCTATAATAACTCTGAAATTCCTGTATTAATAATTACTAGTATTTAAGGACACAGCTGTCTTACAGCCATTTCTTTGCTATGACTGGCATTTTATGGCATCTCTGTTTCTCTCCTGTTAGCAGTAAGTCTCTCCATTTCTCCACTTAGACTCCCAATTGTTTTTTGGGTTAATAACTTGCCACTGAATCTAAAATACTGAGACTTTTTTCTCTAAAAGATGTGGAGTGAGTCTATCTGCACTCAGATATTTTGGTAGAGAATTAATGAAACTTAGAAACTTTTCTGCAGTCACTGTTTAATCTAGATGAGAGCATTCTATGACATTCTTTAGAGAGCACCTTTAGCAGAAATATGCATGCATCCTCACTGAACACTTCCCTACTTCAGGTCACAGTTATGAGGTTACCATACTATTTTTATTTCAGCAAGCCCAAAGGGTTGGTAGCTGTCACACAATGTTGTCATTTTTGTCTACCTGATTGATTATAGTGCCAAAAAGGAAGGTGAAAAAGAACTGGCATGTGACAACTTTGATGCCAACATGTTAATGATACAGAGAAAAGAAAAAAATCCATTTTCAATTTTTATTCTTTCATCCTTGTAGATACTGCATGTACAAAGTAGAAGTAAGACCCATTATGAAGAGCATTTAAAATCTGTTTGGATTTTTCCCTGCTCGTCTGAGCTATTGAATAGAGATTTCATATTGGATTTGATAATGAAGTTAAAGGGAGTTGAAATCATCTGTCAGTATCTACATGATTGAACTCAAAAACAAAGTAAATAGGGACTGCAGCTCCCTCTAACTGAAAACAGAGGAGCAACTTCATAAGAGTAGAGGAGTGTCATGGTTTAAACCCAGCCACCCACCTCTCTCCCTCTCCCTCCCCCTCCCCCTTTCTTGCCCTCCCCCTGCTCCCAGAGGGATGGGAAGGAGAATCAAAAGAATACAACTCCTATGGGTTGAGATAAGAACAGTCTAGTAACTAAGGTATAACACAAATCACTACTGCTACCACCAATAATAATAATAATGATAAGGGAAATAACAAGGGAAGAAAATACAACACCTCGCCAATCACTAAAACCCAGGCCAACCGAGAAGCACTGATTGATACCTCATCCAACCCCACAGTCAACTCGCCCTTCCAGGTAGCTCTCAGTTGCATCCTAGGCATGACGTGCTGTGGTATGGAATACCTCTTTGGTCAGTTTGGATCAGGTGTCCTGTCTCTGCTTCCTTCCGGATTTCCTCTCCTCCCTGGCAGAGCCTGAGATGCACAAAGTCCTTGGTCAGTCTAAACATTTGAGCAGTAACTAAAAACATTGCTGTTATCAGTACTGTTTCCAGGCCAAAAGTCAAAAACACAGCACTGCACCAACTACTAAGAAGGAGAAAAAATGACTGCTACTGCTGAACCCAGCAGCAAGGAGATTTTTTTTTTTGTAGCTGAGAGGATAAGTATAGAACAAGAAACTTCTGTAACAGATATAGTAAGGGAATTTTGACAATTTTGAGGTTTTCTGTGATTTGGGGAGGGGGTGGGGGAAGGAGCACACCCCTTTTTGGTTTGATTTTTACCAAAAGCAACAGAAGTCAAGGGAAGAATGGGTATGTCTTATCTATTCATTAAGCCAGAAAACACTTCAGGCGTTTCTTTGGGAAAGACACCAGTAGGAGGCACGGTGAAATAAAGCATTGTAGGTCTAAACTGGTTAAAATAAATATCTCCTTTGAAAAGCTTTAAAAAAGCTGCTATAATACAGAAAAAAATACCTCAATTTCATAAGAACTTATCTATGCCTTCATATTTTGGTTTTGCATAAAAGTTCAGAAACTCACAGAAACTGGACTTCTCCCTCATCGCTATAGAAGCATGCCCAGTATCCCTGCTTTTATTTATTCAGGAAGCAGCAGCAGGCCTATAGTAAAATCCAGGGTGATTTTCTTATTATTTCTGGTTTATGGGTTTTCTGATAAGTTGTTCTGAATAAGAATAAATGAACTTCATGATGCCTGTGGGGACTTGATAATGAAACTGATCAGATTTTGAAGGGTTATTCAAATAGGGTCAAGTAGAACATGATTTTCTACATTTTTTCCCTTGGGTTCTCTCCTAGTAAAACTGTAAATCCTAGTAAAACCTAGTAAATCATGTAAATATATGCAGCTATATAGATCATAGAATCATAGAATGAATATCCTCAACTGTTTCGCATTTAACATTTTTCAGTGTCTGATTATTATATTGAGGCATTTCTGCCACTAGCAGAACCCTTTCCTTTCTGCTCCAAACCCCACTCTTCATCTGCTTAAGTGTATTTTCCTGTTTTTTGGAAGAAGTGGGTTTTGATTTGCTTTCACTTTTCCTGTTACTGCAGTCACTGGAACTATGTCATGTAATATCAGTATATTTAAATTAAAATTATGTCATCAAACATTGTTCTCTTATTAGAATGTGATCTAGGGTTTGGGTTTGAGTGGGGTTTTTTTTTAATCAGACTGGAATATTTCATTCTGCCTGCTGCAGCAATATATGGTACATCAATATAAAATATTCCAAGTATGTTTTGTTTGCTCTCAGTTTATCCACAGTTAAAGAGTCCTTGTGCTCTGCAAGGCTTTTTTGTAATTTGCAATAGTATTCCTGAGTGGTACTAAATAACCTTCACTACTAACTCATCATTTAAGTTTGTAGGCATCTCCTTTCTCTCCTGATTAATCTTGACTTTATAGTGCTTCACTACACTTGATCTAGCCTATGTGTTGCTGTGCTACAGTTTTGTATCAAGTCCGGCACTGATCTTCCTTTCTCAGTCACCTGTGCACCATTTGTCCACAGTTACTGCTTGAAGTGGACAGAGATCCAGTCCAGGTGCAAGTTTGCATTAAGATTCTCTCTATCCATCTGTTTGTGGGGTGGGCAAGCAGCCACCCTGCTGCTGGAGTTAGCTTTGTTGTTCTGTACTGAAGTAACTCTTAACCCTTCGAGAGTTTGCTTCATCTCTTTACCATTATAGCTTTAACCTTTTCTTGAACAGAGGTTCCTGGCAATACAGAATTCCTTGGGGCTCCTTACCCCAGGCTTGGCCTGTTTAAAATCAACACACTTTAACCTAGACTCTGTAGCTGGGTTGAATTCTGATACTGAATAGCAAATTGCTTAACTACTTGATAGACATTCCTATGAACAGTGAATGTCTTAATGGTCAAATCCTTGACTGGATTGAAAACATTTCCATTTTTATTTGCCTTCTATGTGCAGAACAATATTCCTTGCTTTATTCTTTTAGTCAAAACTGGAAGTTGGTGTTGTCATGCTCAAAGAGAGATGAGATGCGGAGGAGGAAAAAAAATTGCTGAGGGCTCAAGGGAACATTTTCTTTTGTTTCTCACCACTGTGTATGGAAGAAAAAACATTTTCCATTGTTCAACAAGCTTCAGGTTTGTTGAAGATTATTTATTTTGATTTTTTTTTAAACTGGAAGTTTTCTCAAAAATTCAAATGTTGCACTTAAGGCTGTGAGCTTCAAAGGAGGAGACTTGTACTGCCATTCTGTATGTAGCCTCTTTCCATTGACTTGTAGCTGTTCTAGGTATTCATTCAGTCCCAGTTTCAAAAAGATCTTAAAAGTCATGATTTTTTATTATTATTATTATTTCTGTATCTGCTTTTTAACAAGTTTACCTAATCTGCTCTTTGAGCTGCTTGGAAGTAATTTGATGATATGCCATTGTCATGGGTTCAGCAGTAGAAGTCATTTTTCTCCTTCTTGTAGCTGGTGCAGTGCTGTGTTTTGACTTCTGGGCTGGGAATAGTTGCTTGATAGTGAGCATGTTTTGAGGGTGTTTTTGTTCGAGGCCGGAAGGAAGGAGAGACAGGACACCTGATCCAGGCTAGCCAATGAGGTATTCCATACCATAGCACGTGATGCCCAGGATGCATACTGGGAAAGGGAGGGCTGGGATGGAGCTCTAGAGGAAAATGGAGGAGGGAGCACGCTGTGCTCGGCCGGGCAGGGTGGAGTGAGTTATGGGTCAGTGGCTGGTGGGGTGTTGTGTTCTTTTCGCTTGTTATTGGCTGTATCATTATTATTGTGTTATGCCTTAGCTATTAAACCGTTCTTATCTCAGTCCGTGAGGGCTACATTCTTTGGATTTTCCTTCCTAACTCTCCAGGAGTTGGGGGACTTGGTTTAAACCACAACAGCCATTTAAAGAGAAAATGATAGGGGCAAGCATTTCAGCTGAGATTCTATAACTACCTCAGATGTAAATACTATTTCACATGTTTCTAATTGTTCAGAACAGTCACTTCTGGAGTTCAAATACTGTATTACTACTCTCTTCCTCAAAGGATTCTTCACAAGAAAGAAGGAAAAGAGGAAAATAAATGCCTGAATAAGATCCCTTCCAATATTTATGAGCTGTTATTAGTGAAAAAGTGTTATGGTCTTTCTTATATTTTGTGTCCATATATGTGTACTTACATGTAATCACAAGCATATACTTGGCTACAACTAAATGTAATATAGAACTTAGGTGTTTGACTTTTCAGGTGAATTTAAGAGTCCAGAAAGTCTTGCCTACAACACACTTTTCAAGGTATTCCTGGAGATTACATATTACAGTTTCCTTGCAAATTTGGTATTCACCATGCTATTGAGAAACAGTGTCAGCAGGAGTTGATATCTAGCTACCACTTTTTAGATTTAACAAAATTCTCTTGAATCTTTTGTCTTCACTTAGCCTGATTGTGAAGCAATTTTACAGAACTGTTCACGATCAAACAGTTGTTTCTAAGCATGATCAGTCATCCTAGTGAAAGCTTCTTAGGGACTTCAGCTGAATGTTCTCTATGTGTGTATGTACATGTATATCCACACACACGTATATATATACACAACTCAAATAATACTATTGCGTAGTCTTTCTGTGTAGGTGGACTGAGTACCTTGCAGATTGTGTTGTACATAACGTCATATTTCTATGGTGCATTCTTGCCACACCCCATTGCTTTTAGCAAGACCATCAAGTGGAGTCTCGTAAGAATTACACTTAAGTCTAGATTTTCTTTTAACAGGTTGTCAGTTTGGTTTTTCCCCCTCTAAGGGTTGTATAGACCTAAGCCAACTTTCAGTAGTCTGAAGAACAAACAAGAAAGGGCACATAAAAAAGGAAAGGAGTGGGATGACTCATACAAGACTGCAATTAAATTCTCTAGGTACAATTTATCTAAATTTGGGTATTATTGTCTTTAATGTAGCCTGAGACTGACTCCCGAGTTAATGGCACTTCCCCCTGTGCTTCGCCCCAGCACTCTGCCCTTGGCTACTCACTAGAGCAAGTGACAAGCTCACAGTTTCATCAGACAGGTAAGTGGTTTAATCAGGTCATGTGCTTCATGGGTCTGCTAATGACTCCTGAATAGGTTTGCTGGCATCTTTCTGAAAAGATTTGTAAGTAAAAAGGGACTGATCTTTTCATGATATTGTGGAAAAGGTGAACTACAGTTGGAGCTGTTGGTTCCCCACACTTGCAAACAGCTGTGATAATCACAAGAATCCACATGACTGAATTATGTATTTATGTCAATAGACTCCTTGATCCCATACAGTCTGAGCAAGTGAATTTACTGGGCAAATCCATCCCCGCTGAAGGAGGAACCAGATTTCATTGGGCTGAAACAGCCAACAGCTGTTTGTCCTACAGTGCATGAAAGCACCCAAGGAATCTGGCAGATATAGAAACAAACAGCCAAAACATGTAATTAAAGCTTCCTGATGGCTGTTTTAAAAATTCCAATGTATTCTTTGCTTATCCTGGTATTGTGATGATCTTACCCCTCAAAGACTTCACTTCTTTAGGAATTATGTAGTATTATAAGTGTACAGCCTCTGCATGTTAGGGGATTTCTTTCTTGAAAGATTATTTTAAATTCTCCCATATCAGAACTCAGTAAATCCACTGGGAATTAGCAAAATAGCTAGAGAGCATTGAATGCTCAAAATCAGGGAGAAAACAAATAAAAGATTATTCTCAAATGACCTTAAGTGCAATTTCATCCCTGTTTTGGTTTCAAGCCTTTGTATTATAGATTTAAAAATTATTTTATTTATGTGAAATCCAGGAAATTATTCTCTTGCATACAGGAAATTGTTATTCAACATTGACATGTGTTTTAATTTATCAGAAAAAACATGGAACTTCTTCAAGTCTGATTTAATGCTATGGTAGATTTATGAGAGATGCTATCTAATGACACTGCCAGGAACAGAGCCAGCTGTATTCCCTAACCATTCCCTTAGATAATTTTAAGCAGCATTTAGAAAAGTAAAAAGGGCAAGGAAGATTTTAACACTAGTGAAATTGCATCAGCAATTTCATCTAAAAGAGAAAAGTTTTGGTTTGGGTTTTTCGCCCCCCCAAAAAAAATAATGGTGTATATTAGTCTGAAAGCTACACAACAAATAATTGAAAAATGCAAAAGAATTTTAATTAAGCAGCTACTGAATATAATGCCCTTGTCTTGTAAACCTTTTATTTATTTTAACTGTAAATTCTTCTATACTGCTTCTTCTTGTCAATTTCTTCTAGTTAAATTTTGGGTGCAAAAGTTAAGCTGTAATAAAAGAGAAATGAGTTCTGCTGCAAATCAATAAAGTAACTTTCACCTCCTCTCCCAAGGCTGGCAATTATCAGTGACATCTCTTGTACTTTAAGTTACAAAGGCTTCAGGTAGTGGTTTCCCTTGAAATATAAAGGAGCATTTAACTGGAAAGGTGGATGAGAATGTGTTTCAGGAAGTTTTTGTCTTTTTTTTTTTTCCTCTTTCTTCTCTTCTCCTTACTAAAAACATTGGTGTCTTTTGTTGTTGTATCTGCAGATGACTTGTTAGTTCCACCTCATGATACCAACACAGATCTAACAGATGTTATGGAGCAAATCAACAGCACATTTCCAGCTTGCTGCTGTAAGTGTAACAAAGTATATCTTGTATTGAATTGTATAGTATTAATTTTGAGGCAGTCTTTTAAAGAAAAAGTCCTTCTTATTGAAGCAGGACTGGTTGCTCCAGGCTGAAACAACACACGGGCCTCATGATTCCCCTCTAACTCATGGAGGAAAGAAGGAGACTGTTGATCAGGGAAGCTGGGAATTAGTAACAAAAAAAAAAAAAAAAAACAACAAAAGGAGGAAGAGAGCAATTAAAAGCAAGGGGCTTCCTTCTAAATCTGCTGTACCCACCCAGAACCTCTTTGCTGTCCTGCAGGGGGCCAATGAGGAAATGCACTTGCATCAGAAACAGCTGGCTGGTGCACTGGTACAGAAGATCTCTACTGGTACCACCAGCAAAAAGCGGTGGGCTGTAGTAGTAGGGGACTCTGCCTTGAAAGGGACAGAAGCGCTCATCTGTCGGCCTGACCCGGTTGCAAGGGAGGTGTGTTGCCTACCTGGGGCACGGATCAGGGATGTTGCGGAGAGGCTGCCTGTTCTAGTAAGTCCCATGGACTATTACCCGCTTCTAGTGATACACGTGGGTGCTAGGGATATAGGTAGTAGTAGCCTCAGGTGTATAAAGGACTACAGAGCTCTGGGAGAGGTGGTCAGGGGTTCTAGAGCTCAGATAGTCTTTTCGACAATTCTCCAAGACACAGGGGAGGACCTTCCAAAGGCAAGGAGGATTGGACAGGTTAATAAATGGTTAAAAGGGTGGTGTCATAGTCAAGGGTTTGGGTGTCTTGGACATGGGGCCCACATTTGTAGGCCAGGCCTACTGGGGTCTGGTGGAGCTGCTCTGATAAAGAAAGGGAAGAGTGGCTTTGTTGGGAGGCTTGCCAGACTTGTCAAGGATGCTTTAAACTAGTTGTGTTGGGGGAGGGGAGCATCATTCCATCCCAACACACCCAGTCAGTTGCCAGCACCTATAATAAATACTCTGAACAATGTAGTAATATTCTAGCCATGCCAGCCATTGAGCCAGCTTCATTTGGAGGTAGGATCAGATGCCTCTATACAAATGCCCGTAGCATGGGGAATAAACAAGAGGAATTAGAGATATGGGCACATCTATAGGGCTACGATATAATAGGCATCACCGAAACATGGTGGGATGGCTCCTTTGACTGGAGTGTTGGAATGGAAGGTTACAGGCTTTTTAGAAAAGACAGGCCCGGTAGGAGGAGAGGGGGAGTTGCCCTTTATGTTAGGGATAGGCTGGAGAGTATGGAACTCTGTCTGGGGACAGGTGATCAGTTAACAGAAAGTCTGTGGGTCAGGGTTAAGGGGAAATCAGTGACGGGACACATTACTGTGAGGATATGTTACAGACTGCCTGATCAAGAGGAACCGGTGGATGAAGAACTCCACAGACAAATAGGAAAAGCCTCACGCACACAGGCCCTTGTTCTCATGGGGGACTTCAACCACATTGACATCTGTTGGGGCGACGGTACAGCCCGGAACAAGCAATCCAGGAGGTTTCTCGATTGTGTGGAAGACAACTTCCTTCTGCAAGCAATAAAGGAGCCGACGAGGAGAGGTGCTCTGCTTGACCTCGTGCTCACCAACAGGGAAGGGCTCGTTGGAAATGTGACTCTCCAGGGAAGTCTTGGATGCAGTGATCATGAGATGGTCGAATTTGAGGTCCTCAAGACAGTGAGAAGACCATGCAGTAAGCTCACTGCCTTGGACTGCAAGAGAGCAGACTTTGGCCTCTTCAGGAACCTGCTTAGCAAGGTTCTATGGGAAATACCCCTAGAGGGCAGGGGGGCCCAAGACTCTTGGTTAATATTCAAGGATCACCTGCTACAAACTCAGGAGTGTTGCATCCCAACCAGAAGGAAGTGCAGCAGGAGGGCCAGGAAACCTCCTTGGATGGATAAGGAGCTGCTGAGAAAAATTCACAAGAAAAAAGAGGCTTATAAAAGGTGGAAGCAAGGACAGGTGGCCTGGGATGAATACAGAGATGTTGTTAGGGTAATTAGGGACCAAGTTAGGAAAGCTAAGGCCCAATTGGAGCTAAACTTGGCAAGGGATGTTAAAGATAATAGGAAGGGATTTTATAGGTATGTAGCGACTAAAAAACAGACTAAGGACAATGTAGGCCCCCTCCGGAAGCTACGAGGAGAACTGGCTACACAGGACTTGGAGAAGGCTGAGGTTCTGAATGGCTTCTTTGCCTCAGTCTTCACTGGCAAAGGCTCTGACCACAGCACCCGAGTCTTGGAAGGCGGACGCAGGGACTGTGAAAACCTAGACCTTGGGCTCACTGTATGAGAGGATCTGGTTCGAGACCATCTTAAGAACCTGAATGTACACAAGTCCATGGGCCCTTAAGAAATCCATCCGTGGGTCCTGAAGGAGCTGGAGAATGAAGTTGCAAAGCCACTGGCCATCATATCTGAAAAATCATGGCAGCCAGGTGAAGTTCCTGATGACTGGAAAAAGGGAAATATAACCCCCATTTTCATGAAGGGGAAAATGGATGACCCGGGGAATTACAGACCAGTCAGTCTCACCTCTGTGCCTGGCAAAATCTGGGAGCAGATTCTCTTGGAAGGCATGCTAGGGCACATGAAAAACAGCAAGGTCCTTGGTGACAGCCAGCATGGCTTTACTAGGGGAAAATCCTGCCTGACCAATTTGGTGGCCTTCTATGACGGGGCTACAAAAGTGATGGACAGGGGTGGAGCAGTTGATGTCATCTACCTGGACTTGTGCAAAGCGTTTGACACTGTCCCACATGACATCCTTGTCTCTAAATTGGAGTGTCATCAATTTGATAGGTGGACCACTTGGTGGATAAAGAACTGGCTGGATGGTCGCACTCAAAGAGTTGTGGTCAACAGTTCAATGTCTGGCTGGAGACCAGTAATGAGTGGTGTCCCTCAGGGATCAGTGTTGGGACCGGTCTTGTTTAATATCTTTGTCACTGACATGGGCAATGGAATTGAGTGTGCCCTCAGCAAGTTTGCCGATGACACCAAACTGTGTGGTTCTGTTGGTACGCTAGAGGGAAGGAATGCCATCCAGAGGGACCTTGACACACCTGTGAGGTGGGCTGATGTCAACCTCATGAAGTTTAACTTTGCCAAGTGCAAGGTCCTACACCTGGGTCAGAGCAATGCCAGGCACAGGTACAGGTTGGGCGAAAAGAAAATTCATGGTAGTCCTGTGGAGAAGCACTTGGGGGTGTTAGTCAATGAGAAAATGAACATGAGCCAGCTTCAGTGTGCGCTTGCAGCCCAGAAAGCCAACTGTATCCTGGGCTGCATCAAAAGAAGCATGACCAGCAGGTTGAAGGAGGTGATCCTGCCCCTCTACTCTGCTCTCGTGAGACCTCACTTGGAGTACTGTATGCAGTTCTGGTGTCCTCAACATAGAAGGGACATGGAACTGTTGGAACAAGTCCAGAGGAGGGCAACGAGGATGATCAGGGGACTGGAGCACCTCCCCTGTGAAGACAGGCTGAGAAAGTTGGGGCTGTTCAGCCTGGAGAAGAGAAGGCTGCGTGAAGGCCTCATAGCAGCCTTCCAGTATCTGAAGGGGGCCTACAGGGATGCTGGGGAGGGACTATTCATTAGGGACTGTAGTGATAGGACAAGGGGTAACGGGTTGAAACTTAAACAGCAGAGGTTTAGACTTTATATAAGGAAGAAATTCTTTACTGTTAGGGTGGTGAGGTACTGGAATGGGTTGCGCAGGGAGGTTGTGAATGCTCTGTCCCTGGCAGTGTTCAAGGCCAGGTTGGATGAAGCCTTGGGTGATATGGTTTAGTGTGAGGTGTCCCTGCCCATGGCAGGGGGGTTGGAACTAGATGATCTTGAGGTCCTTTCCAATCCTAACTATTCTATGATTCTATGATATTGAGTAGGAAAAATATCTCTCTGGTGAGATTGCTTCTCAGGATACACAAGCTGCATAATTCACTTGTTTAAAGCTGCTCAATAGAGACTGTTTATTTGCAAAGGTAAACAAACAAATGTTCTCAACGTTTAAGTGGTTCACTATAAGAAAAGCTCCATATGGAATTTTCAGCTGTGCCCACATAAGGGAAAAAAGACTGTGAATTCCATTGGCTGCTGATACAAACTGTATGTGGAACCTAAATGAATGTAGATTCAGGATTTCTCTGATAAAACTTGGGTCAGGAGGGACCATAGCCCAATCCTGGCTTTCTGAACTAATTCCTGAAGTAGTTATTAAACTAAGGGACCACAGGAAATTACTGTTTCCCTATGTACTACAGCACATAACACCTTTCCCTACTTAAATGCACTGAAAGTTGATATTTAGTGTCTATTAATGAGAGATCAAAACGAAAACCAATTAGCGTGTCAGCTGACATACATTTCCACTATTCCTATTCCTTTCAGAGTGTCACTGCACTTACAAGGGTGAGGCCTTACCTCTCTGGTTCCAGCAGTATTTCATACAGATTGTTTGGTTTGGCAGTGAAAGTGAAGTGCCAACTTTATTATTCATGTGTGGGGTTGTTTGGTTTTTTTTCCTAATACATACATGCGTATATATCTTCACTTTCAGCTCTTTTGCCTTAGAAAAACAGTACTGAAAACTTAGATACATATCCTTAAACTCTCAACAGTTTCAAATGCAGTGTAATAATTAATGGTCAATTTTAAAAGGTACAGATGAGAAGGAAGGTGTTTATGTCCAATCCTTTTGGAAGTATCAAGATTGAATGCTATTCTATTTATTTTGTAAACTCTGCGAACCCCTGCTAAAATACCCTTTTTTATCTTTTTAACATCCATTGCTTGGCTGTGAAGAACTGCAGCACAGAAGCGCAGTCTGAGAAAGCAAATTAGGATTAAGCAACACAGTGCTTGTTTCAGCTGTCCTTTGAGATTTTTCAGTGAGTTCAATAGTTCAGAGCCCATTTTTTGCAAGTTAAGAATTTGATTCTAAGGAGCATTGCGTCTTGAACTCAGCAGCTACTAGAGCTACTTAGTACAGCTCAAGGGTGGGTGTGGGTGTGTGCACAAATCAGTAGAAAATGCAACTCAAGTATCAATTCCTTGTTTTGCAAATTCCTGTCTTGCACATATAAGGAGCTTACAGCTACCTGGTCTTTTGCCCCAAATCAATTTAGGGCAAATTGCACTGTGTCAGAGCAAGTTTGACAATGATAGCTATTCTTTGCAACCAGGAAGCATAGAGGCAACCCCCCCTCCCCACCTAATATGTATTCAACAGTACCCTAAATAATACTCACAGGAGGGGACTGCGAGTGTGGCTTCACATCCTTTCATATTGTGAAGTGAATCTGAGCATTTAAGATAAAAAGTCACAGTTCCAAATTTCAAGTATTTTTCCTTTTGTCATTGGTGCACTGCTGAGGTCAAACCAAACCAGCTTGCCCCAATTAGTAGGTACTACGTAGTTACTTAGTTTGGTCTTCAGTCATTTTGTAACATACCTTATTTGGGAGATTTACTAAGATTATATCTTTTTAACCATGTAAGATTCAAATACTGTTTTAGAAGCCTGGAATGAGAATTATTAGTCTAGCCTTTCCAATGGAGTACATTAAACTATATGAGTTTTGCTAGGGAAGACAGTGACAGACCGTCTAGTCCATCATCTTTTCCTGAAGACATTTGAGATGGATCAGTCTTTCTGGACAGACAAACATCTAACCTCTTATGTAGAACTTCAATGATGCAGACTCCAAGGACTCCCTAGGAAGTCTGTTTTAAGAGCATCACTGTATTCCTAACCTTAAAAAATAATATTCTTACCCTTTTTTAATTATATCCAACTTAAATTTCTTTAGAATAGCTTTCATGTTCAACATGTGGTGTCCATTATTAATTTTTATTAAGCTGTTTTTCACAAACCTTATCACTGCATGTCTCTCTTAGCTTGGTGCAGCTTTCATTAAGGAGTTACAAGCATCTGAACTCCTACATAGATTATTTTTATCACATCTTGACTGTAATAGAGCTAGTCCTGTTATTCGCTATATTTGTTTTTATGGGTTTCAGGTTATAATTTATCTTGAAATCAGTATTTCTGCTTACTACCAGATATTATATGAATAGTTGCTTCATAAGGGGTAAGGCCAGCACTGCTTTTAATTGTGGTTTTGGGTTTGTTCTGTTTTTTATTCTGAAGATCCTTTGATTATGGATATAATGCCTCCTTTCATTTCTTATTTATGAGTTTGGTCCTCAGAACTAGGCAGTTGTGCAACACTGTGCAGCAGTCTTGCCTGTGCATCTGTGTTCCGGAACAGAGGCTTCTGAACAGATGATATGATAATATACCACTCATAGGTCTATATGGTTGCAAGTGGTGAAAAAAGAACAATTGATATCATCTATACATTCATAATGCTGCAGATTTGTTAAAAGTAAATTTGTGAAAAAAGTTATGTGTAGACCATTACAATACACTTCTAGTTAAGTATTTAATTTTTTTATATATATAAGAGTCTATTTGTTCTTCTATAGTGCATAGTCTTCAGGTACTGGCTTTGTTTTTAAACTGCCAAGATGCATAATAATGTAAATTTCTTTTTTTTTTTTTTTTTCTATTTTCAGCAAGTTTCACTGGCAGACCACAGGTATGAGACATATTTACATACTTACATAGTTATTTGAAACAAAGTAAAGCAAGTGGAAAAGTTTTGTTAAAGCAAAGTGGCTGGGTTTTTTTCCCTGTATTTTCCCCTAGAAGTCTTTGTGGAAGCTAGACCAATCTGACAGGAAGGCTGAATTCTGGAATTTCCCAATTAACAAAAAATTCCTGCTAGCTCAGGCATTACCAAGTTACTATGGCCTGCAGTTCTGGGATTCTGACCAGATGCAATCAGCTTGATTCTATCAAGACCAATTACTTTCAAGCAAGCATCAACTTGCAAGATCAAAGCTGGTTCTTGCAGACACCCATGTCCTTGTGCTGTGGTGCCCATAGCTCCAGTTTTGGGAGCTATGGGCACCAGCACACAAAGATCAAGAGTCACACAGCATCTTAGGCACTACATGAAGTTGCCTTCTCCCAGTAGGAAACCGCTTTGCAAATCCAAAGCAGAAATTTGGCTACTTTCACAAAAATGTGGAAAACAATCTAGTATTTAGATACTTGTTCTTGAAAATCTTACTGATAGGAATTATCAGTTAAATTTCTGTTATAAGTAAGTAACAGATATACGAGAAACACTCACTACAGGTTTAGGTTGATGCTGAAGCCCACATATGACAAATAAGGAATGACAGAATCTTGTGTCATTGCATAGTTCTTAGAAAGTTTCATTGTTAAAGATTATCACAAATTGCAGTGTGAGACTTCAGAAAAAGTAAGTGGTGGGGAAAGAGTCTATTTAGTCTTCCAAATTGCTTCACCTTGTCCATTAATCCACAGTTTTCAAGGTCAAAAAATGAACATCTAAAAATCAAAAAATACTCCTTTTCAAATACTTTCTTGGATTGCAATATCTCAGATAGTAGGATTGTCCTTCCAAACAGGAGTTTCTAAGGAGAATGGGATGAATCGCACCCTGCACTCGGTTAACTCAGGCTCCATGTTTCAATCTGGATAAGTTATGAGAGTGAACCAGACTGTCATTTTTCAGAAAACCTTCCTCTAAGCAAGCACAGAGAGCACTTTCTGTGTTATCAGTGAATAATTCTAACCTTCCTGAAAAGCATTTTTTTTTTAAATCCAAGATTATTCCCAAATGGTTTTACTGCAAATCTACCCTTTCAGAATTATTAGAGAAGGTACATTTGTCTATTCAGGAACAGAATCCTGAAACAGGAAACTGGAAATAAGCTTCACATTTGAAGGGGCTGGGTTCAAATCCAGACTATATATACTCTCAATTTTTACCACTTAGGTTTCAGATAGGACAGTTGGCTAAACTTTTTACTCTACTGGTGCAGGGCATGGAGACTCTATAAATCATATTTACTGCTCTGTAGACTGACATCCTCTGGGCCTTGCTCAACAAGAATTTCGAACACTGCACTACAGTAAAATTAGGTTTCCCTTAACTACATGCCTCAGTGATTTGCTGTGTCCTGGGCCAGTACATCTTAACTTTTTAAATATGGAGTATTTACAAAAAGACATTAGTGTCCTTAACTGAACAGGGTACAGAATAGTTGCAGCTTTCTGTTTGTGTTAATATGGTACTGACATAGTTATTTCTCATCATGGCAGGCAATGTGAAGTATTCATTTGGACATTGACCAGTGCTTCCTGATGTGCAGTAAAGCCCTTTTCTACAAACCATCGATTGCAAGTTCCACTTCATCAGAAGACCGCATGGGACCCCAGAACATGCCGTTTGCTCTGACTGTGTGTTCTACTTGAGATAGTAAAACACTGAATACCCAAAGACAAGGATGTTTTTATAGTATCAGAAGTTTGGTTTTTTTCTTCTTCTTCCCTTTCTATGCAACTGTAAATTAATGAGCAGTGGAATATTTGTCACTGATTTGTATAAATATACAGCCAGGGGAAAAGGGGCAGGGGCTTTATATATGTTCTTTTTGATAATCGTAAAGAGAACTGTATAAGGAGTTTGGAGCAAAATGTTACATTTATACATTCCTTTCAGATCTTTGCTTTTACATTGTAAAAATACCTTTAGTTGTATTCTCACACATTTAATACTCTGTACTGATTATTTATATGCTAACCATCTGACCACACAGATTTCAGAATACCCTTCATTTTCAAGATGCAGTTCCCATAATCTGCATTATTGTTACTAGTTAACAAAAATTGCTGTTGGGTACAAGCTGCAGTATTTTAGCTGTTAAACAAGGTAAACTCTCATTTCAAGTCATCATCCTCAGGCACCACCAAAATAGTATTTTTAACTTTTAGTTTTTTCCAGCCAATACACTCAATTTGGAGGATTATTTTTTTAAGCCTTACTTTACTTTGAATCGGGAGATAGCTAAAAAGAGGACTTAGATGATAGCTTGAGTTGTTTATACTAAGGTCTAAGTTAGTGTAACCTTTCCCAACTTTGTTCAGAGACAAAGCTTTGCTGCTCCCTCCTGTGCCAAACTTGCTTCAAGTTTTGGAATCTGCAGTCTGTGAAGTAAAGCTCATTTCTTAAAGATCCCATTCTTGTGTCAGCCTCTTGGAGATGAAGAGACAATTAGAAAGCCCTTTCCAATACTATTAGTGATGGAGCATTTTCTTAATAACTGCAATGCTCTTAAATATTACCATTTGGTATTGTAATCTTGCAACTAACTTTATCTTTGTAAGAATTTATTTATGTCGTTTTAGTAGGGATAATTATGGGGAAATTATGTCACTGATCAGCTGATCTCTAGTTTTAAAATTATTAATAAGAAATTTGATGCCTTCACAGAGTTTATGATGCTGCATGGACACTTGCTTTAATTTCAGAGCATACCTTTAATTGGTAAAACTGCATGCAATATATTTCATGTATAGTGGAGAGATACAAAACACTGTTGTTCTTAATTATTACTGAAGAAAAAAATCTCCAGATGGTATTGGAAGAGTTGTAAATTCTCTACTGCTACTGAAAAATGCTAGGGAATATTAAGATAGCACATCAGGAATTTCTAGTGCTTTCATGAAGTGGTGCCAACTAAACTGTCATGCACCCTCAGTATTTGCTCTTGGAGTGCTGCTGCTCAGGGACTAATTTGGGCACAGCATTGACTCTGGTGCCAGTTCTTTCTGAACCCTTTGGCAAATTGTTTAACCACTCTGCCTCTGTTTTCCCATCTGTAAAATGGGGATGATAGTACTTACCTCTCAAAGGTGTTGTAGGGCTTGCTTAGTTAGTGTCTGAAAAGCTCTATATAGATGCTAAGTATTACTTCTGAGTGAGTGCAGCAAAATTGTCAAGGTGGGAATAGAAGATGCTGGCTCCTACAAATGCTTCACCTATTAAAAAAAAACCAAAACAACAACAAAACAAATTAGTGTAGATATTTGAGAAGAAAAACCCCACACATTTTACAGAAGAGAAAAGCCGTGACCACCTTTCTACCTCAGACCTATCTTCATGAGTAGTATTGGAAATAGCTTTATATTCTGCTCTCTGCAAAGTACTTTGCTTTTATCAAGCTACATCATTCTCTAGGCAAAGAATCCTTGAAAATACCCCCCTACATAAGTAAAAAAGGTCTCAATAGTGAATTTGGTCACTTTTATTTTTGTTCTGAATATGAGATTATGTATAAAGTTGTTTTTCTGCCTGTGTTTGTATGCATCCTTTGTCCTCTGCTGCCAAGTAAATGCTGCTTCAAACACTACATTGTAACATTCTTCCTCTGAGACAATAATAAATAAAAGGAATATATTGCAGTAATATGATAAATGGCATGGAGTTCATTCAATGTCTGTGGTCTTCAAGGATGGCTCTTTTCATTGCTAAATGCTGAAAACTTCATTCTCAAGAAGGTAATTTTTAACAGTATTGTAATAGGGGTTGGAACATGATCTTAAGGTCCTTTCTAACCCTAACCAGTCTTTGATTCTATGATTACTATGTGCTAGCATTTTTGGAGCATGGTTCGCGTTTATATAAATGAGACTAAGCAGTGTTTTCTCCCTGCAGATCTGTGCATACTTTATCCAGTTTTCCCTCTTTAATGATTTAGCCTGGAATGCTTGTCTGTTGCGTGACAGATATAAGTTTTGATCACCATGAAGTAGACTGCTTGTATTTTTAAAACATTATACATACATAGTAAGTAACAGCAATAATGCATGAAGCCCTGACAAATATTAGAACTGTAAATTAGTCTTCAAGCTTTGATGACATTCAGTCATTATGCTTAGCTGAAGCACAGCATTAGGTATTCAGTCAAAAAATCTGAACTTAGCAGCCCTACCATGTGCTGATTTTAGATATTTGCATTAAACTGATGCAAATTGTTTTAATCAGACTGTGTTAGAACTACTGTCTCCACAACCCTAACAATTCTGGTTCCTCATAGTATTAGTTTATTCGTTAAAATATCACTATTTTCAAATTCTAACAAATCGCAAAACATAAGAGTCAAAGTAATGACATTTACCCTCAATTTGTGAAAAGATGCTTAATAAGTTCAAGGGAAGAATTGGATTTTTTACATGGCATTTAAGTGATTCAGCAGTTAACAAGGGATTTTATTATAGAAACAGCTATCTATTGAGTCAATTCTGTATTTAGAATGACAAATGTGTCAAAGAGGAGACAGCTAGATTAAAGAATCTATTAAAAAATAAAATCTATCTTTTAAAAAGTAAACTTTTAATTATATGTTGTTAGAGTTGAAGACAGCAGAAGAAAGGTACAGATCTTTGTGAACAGTTCACTGAAGAGCTCGAATCCACAGTACGCACCCTTTATATCCTGATCTCTGAGGTAACCGGTGCCAGAGCTCTGTAATGCTGTCACCTGTGAGGAAGGGACTCAGCTTAAAATTACACTTTAGTACTGTGCCATGAAGGTCCTGGCTTCCATTAGGGGAAACAGATATGCACTGTATCCCACCAGCTTGCTCTGGAGCTTTTCTCAAGGGGACTGGGAAGGGCAGCAGAAGGGCATTGCAACCTCTGGTCCTGAACAAGCAATGCAATGGTATGCACTCCCTCACTTCTCTGCATGTCCTTTTCCTTTGAGCTCTGACTATCCTCATGCTGTTGTTTTGTCCTGCAACATAAAGCCAACACGATACTTTTTCAGAGAAGAATTAGGTTCTTGCTCCAAGCAACTTTTAGTCCTGAATGCACACCTATACATCTAACTGGGAGAGACATCCACCTATGCAGCCCAGAATGGATGGGGAGGGTGATAGCCTATTTGTTTACATTTTTATTACAAAACACCCTTGAGCCGAATCATTACTATCAGATCAGTTCATTTTCTCAGAGAAGATGCAGGATTGATGCATATAATTAAAATCAGCGTGCAGAAGTTTCTCTAGTATCAGGGCTTCATCTTTAGGGGAAATTTCCACTATGAAACAGTTCTTCTTGGGTGGTCATTCTTTTTTGACCAAGACAAGGCTCTGCAGCTGTTCAAATGTCAATAAATTAGACAGATAATTTAATTACGAGACAACCAGCACCATTTGGTCAGAGATACTAGGCCCAGACAAGAGCTGTCAGCATGCACAGGGATATTCCTATCAATCACCTGAGTGTCCTGGATCAGGAGTTCTCTATTTTGTTATTTCTACAGCTGAAAAATGAGAAGGGAAAAACAAGCTGAATTCAGCCCAATTAAAATTGTATTGCCATAATGGGCAAGCTACGGATTTATGCAAATGACTAAAATACTCTTTTAAACATTAACAGTACAAATTGCCTTTTGGAGAGAATTTGCTTACTACACCTATTTTTTGTTCTCTACTTTAGTACAGAGTTGCCCTAAGAAAACCCTTCCTGAAGGTAAACATTTGCACAAAAAATGAAGATGTCATGCCATAAGGCTGAGAATTCTGTTCCCACAACAGCAGCAACAAAAATCAGTCTACAGATCCAGCTGAGGTGTAAATTAATAACAGTGGGGTATGCAAAAAAATAATAAACTTAGTAGGAAAGAAAAAAAATGTCATTTGAGCAGGAAGAGAACTGGTCCTTACAAGCAAAAAAGCTCCCAGTAATTGTCATCTACAAGCAATGTTCCTGTGACTATCAAAGATGAAACCTTCCTTGGCTCGCATGTCTTTGGGATCCTATCTTTTGTCTTTAGTACCACTTAAATTTTCCATGCTGTGCCAGCAAAAACTACACTCTTTGCAACTTATATCTATGCATTAGAAATAACAGCTGCATGCAAGCACAGCAACTGCCTTCAGGTGAGGAAGGTGGTATTCTCAATCAACTGCTTTTTCAAGTAATTCTGCCTGAGACACCCATAGAGAAGCTGCCAGAAGTGACACCGAAACATAGACACTATTTGTCTTATCTCATTGCCATCTCTGAAACACAGTGTTTACAGCTGAACTATTCCTGCTCTTGTTAGTCACACTACACGTTCAAATAGGCACTGAAAGTGTTTAGGTTTTTGGCTTCTAATGACTAGTATTTTACCTTGGAAAAGCCATACTTCAGAAATACTTATTTCCCAACTATAAAAGAGCCTATGGTAACTAGCTCAAAGACACGTGTCCATGGCTTACAAATCTTATTCTAGGGTAACTAGCCCAAAGACAGATGTCCATGGCTTGCTTACAAATCTTATTTCTGGGGATAGAACCCATCTTGGTATTTAATAAAGCAATGGAGAATGTACAAATGTTTATACTTTGGTATCATTTAGAAAGAGTGATCTGATTTAAAAAACAAAAAACACCAAAAAAAGCCCCCGAAAAAAGATCCCCAACAAAACCCAGAACCATAGGACAGAAAAACCAGCAGCATCGCAGCAACACTTCATCTACACATGATGGAATTTTTTTTGCCTCCACAGTAACTGATACCTCTTTGACTGTGATTTAAAGTAATTGGAAAATGAGCAATTAAAGGACAGAATCCCTTACCAACAATATGTGTAACTTATAAGCTAGATTTAATGGAATTTGGGAAAAGGCCATATAAATGGAAAGACTGATCGTTCCCCAGAATTTTACATGGAAATGGACAACCATTTGATCAGAACAGTAGCTTTCTGAATCCCAGCCCAGGTGAAGTTGAAGTCCAATGGACAGCTCATATGACTACAGCCCAAAATATTTGCTGTGTAACCCCACTCCTACAAAACCAGGAACCCTTTCATATCCCACACTAGTCTTTGGCTTTCCTCACACTATCCCTGCAGAACTGGACAGTATCCCTGTATTCCTCCCAGTCTCTGAACAGGTCAAACTCTGTTCTAAAGCCCCTGCTTTTTGCCTTGCTCCTTTCCTCTTGGGTTCCTAAACTGTCATCTCATGGTCTCTGCAGCTATGGCAGCCCTCAGCCTGCACACTCCTTACTCATTCCTTGTTTGTGAGTAGGAGGTCCAACAGGGTCTCTCCCCTCACCAGCTCCTTACTCATCTATGTCAGGAAATCATTATCAGTGCACATAAAGAAACTTTCCCTCAACAGCTGGCATAACTGAGCCAATGCACTATCTTGCATGACTCCCTTAAAAGAAATCTTTTGCCAAGAGAAGTACGACACATGAGCAGGGAGGCTCTTTTTAAACACAGATGTTTTGATGGATTTTGTTCAATACCTCTGAAAGTCTTTTGGTGAGCAGTTGTGAGGAGCCTAATGAATGGCTGCAACACAGACAGGCACACAGGAAGAAAAACTGTCCAGCTGTATTTGTGTCTCTCCAGTCCCAGCAGCCCCTCTGGAATAGAAAGCATAGCTCTGACCCACTTGCCTTCAGCAGGCTGTAATTACAGTGCCTGTCAATTTTCTATAAAATACAGATGTGAAAAAAATGGAAAACCTGAGTGGTTGAAGCATGAGCAGAATGTTATTTCATCCCCTAAATCCCAGTTTCCATAAATGATGCTTTCAGGCTGAAAAGTAAAAGCTACTTGAAATTGCATTAAAAAAATAAAAATTAAAGCAACATTTAACTTTATTATGAGATGAGCCATCCTTTGTACATAATATATACCACGGCATATCCATCAGCCTTTTGTTCTCCCCGAAATGTCTGCTCATTTGCTGAGGAAGGAAAATTAACAATAGCTAAAGAGAATTCTTTAAAAAAGAGAATTCTTCTTGGTTTTGAACTCTCATTTGGTTTCTTACAGTGCAGCTTGTGCCACCCAGTTGGTGGCAAGGGGCTGAGCCAGGTGTCCAAACTGGACACAGCACCCCAGTCCCAGTCTCCCCAAATAAAAGGGACTAGTCACTCCCTTCAATCAGCAGCATGCAGTTCTACTAGGACATCCCCCCTTTGCTGCCAGAACACACTGCCTCAGGACAACATATAAGGCTCCACAGAAAAGGCAGTAGGTGATACAGGAGGGAACTGACTTCAAGGTTACCCACTTAGTATAGATGTTGATGGTGTCTGGCAAAGAAAGTCTTCTGAACTATTTACATTCTTGTTATTGCAGACACTTTGGTTCTGTTTTCCTACAAATCAGAGTACTTTCAACATTATTTAGAAAAGGTGGTTAGGAAATAATATATCCTAAAATGCCACTCTCATCTCTCTCTTCTAAATTTGCTTTTGAAGGCACAGACTCAAATAGGTGGTTTTGGTTGGCTTCTTCCATTCACATGGAAGAGATCACCTGCATTTGAACATGAAAAAACACCCAAAATCACACCTACCTTTTAACTAAAAAAACCTGTAAGCTTGCAGTGTTGTTCACTTTATTATTCTATCTCCCACACCCTAGAAATCATTATAAGTGGACAAAACTGGTACACTTTCTATTTCTTTGTCCAAATCAATGCTCCTGTTGCAGATTAAGTTTTACCGAATCCTTCTGTATTTTGTGTATGATTATGAAACAGTTATCTATAGGAACATCTTGATTTAAGAAGTTAGACTTTTTGTTAGCACTGGTTGCTGTGCTACTTGAAGTCCCTCTTCTCTGAGACATGTTAGCCTTAGTCCTTACTCACTAGAGCACTAGCAAAGCATCTAGGGTTTGTTGTATATAGGATAAGTTACTTGACAACCTGACAAGGTAGAAATCTAGCTGGTCAACTTGCAGCAAAACTTACTTGTAAAGTGACCTAAAGTAAACTATCATCATTATAATACTAAAAAACACACCCACAGATTGAAAAAACCCTTGCCCAGACGAAGACCCTCCCCCGTGCAAGTGTAGTAACAGAAAAGAAGGACACTGCAGATATTGTATGTAAATCACTAACCAATCATTGTAACTGGGGTGTCCTATCTTGTAATTTTTGTGTATAAACATAACTATGAAATCAGAATTAGCTATGCTTGATTTACGGGAATTCCACCTAGCATCCAGCTCTGCAACAAAATGCCTGCTTCTGAATGATACTTGGTGTTAAGGAGCTTTATTCTCCTGACTTTTGGTGACACTACCATCAAAGCTTCTTGGAAAGTTTGACTTAGAACAACAACTGAGTAGTACATTGTCATTATTCACAACTGAGTTACATTTCTTTAAGGCTAATTGCATACACTCTCAAATCAGATCTCTTCATGACATTGTTGGGTTTAGGGCTCTATGCAAATCAATAGAAACCAAACCAGGAAGGCATAATCCCACCTTTCAAAGATGCTGAAAAATACATCATGCATACTGCAGTTTAAACCTGTAGACTTTGTCTGCAGTTGCTGCATATAATTGCTATGTTTTAACCCAGTTGCAAAGGAAAGGCAAGTGATAAATTAAGATTATAGCACATCTGTTTCTGCAGAGATTGGATAAGATATGGCAGTTTATTTAATGCAGAAAACAGCTTAAATGGTGAGAACGATTTTTCTTGATATATTTTGCCTGAAAAGCAGATGTGTAAGAAAATAAGTTTCTTTTCCCTAGTTTCTAATAGTAGTAGTTATGCCTCTCTCAAACAATATGTATCTAGAAAAAGATTAAATGATGTGATTAAACCCAAAATATTCCACACCCATCTACTCTTCTCTCCTAGACTGGCAGAAGTGACAAGGCAACATCAGAAATACTAAGGAGAAGCGTATCTAAAAGTTCAGTCCTGTGGGCTACTTTTCCAGCAAGTAGTGGCTCAACAAATAATACAGATAATGATATGGCATTGTTTCACTTTTTATATATATATACACACATATATACACACACACTGGAGACAACTATGTATAACAGGACTGGGTTATGCCAATGACAGCTTAGCAAAATTTTATCTACAATAAAGTTTAAAATACATAATTAAATAAAAGGTCACAGCTGGTTCCTATGCTGCCTTGGCACCCCCATGGAGTTCACTCGCCATCATGGCCAGTCTCTGCTCACTGAAGAGGCACCACCAGCCCCTTGAGGCTCCCACCCTGTCACAGACTTGATCCTCCCCACCAAGGGAAAGGCAAGGAAAGTGGACTTCCCAGTTTGGGCTCCCCCAGCCTCAATCCAGGCTCACTTAATGCTCTTGTTCACCAACACTTAAAAAGGAAAGCTGTGTTTATCTGTAGGTAATAGCAGCATAATGCAGGTAATTAAGTAATAATCACCCTAGAAATGTGCCCTTATATTAGAGGAGAAGAAAGAACAGAGATTGAGGTTTGGGGGAGTTATCTTCTCCTTTAGCTCCAGGGAACCAAGCACTAAATAAACACTCATACCAAAGTCAGTAAATAATTTGGCCAATTACCTGTTCCCACATCCCTGCTAAAGTTTCTTGATTGAAGACTGCAAACATTACTTAGCTGAAAGATAAACACAAGAGTGCTATATAGGAACTGACTCTGCATTAAAAAAATCACATAAAAAAATCTGTGATTTACTGCTTAGTGTTAATACAATCTGTATTCATGTCTGAGTGGGGACATGCAAGAAACACTATTTTCATCACAAATCATCTTCTACACATATAAGCACAGGATCTGTCAGGGACTGAATTGCTTTTTTGGCTCCCAAAATCTCTTGATTTGATAGGGTTAAGTGGGCAAATTAGAAGTACGTTAGTATAGCAAACCTAATAAACTACTCTGTTTAGAATTAGAGCAAGGCATTTCAACATGCAGTAAAAAAGTTGATGCAGTAAAGAAGTTGGTTTTGCTAAAAGTTTTCTTACTGCTGTCTTCCTTCTCTTCCAAGAAGCCCTAGAAGTGTTTTGGGAATAAGCAGGCATTACTCTCCACCTCCTTTACCCAACAATGTACAAGCTGCTCTGTCAGTCTGAGCACACACCTGTAATGACTCCATCCTTCCCCCTGGTATTGCACCCATACTATATTATACTTACCTTGGTAAGAGTCAAGGAATGGACTGGCAAACCCACTCTCCGCCTATGAAAACGTCAGCAGGCTTAAGCATATTTACAACTAATGGAACTACAAAGGTGTCAGTGAAAGATAAAGTTCAAGCTAATTATGTTGCCAGTGTGTAATTAAGGATATTCTAGGCCAGAATTTTTGCCTTTGTTGTTGGTAGCACACAAGAAATGACATGGTCTCTAAATGGAATCTGATTAAAATAAAATCAAAAGTAAATCAAGCACTTTTATATGGCATCATAGGGACAACCTTTTCAGAGATGCTGCTTTTACAAAGACTCTAAAAAGCAGAGCTATGCTCTGGCTGTGGGTTCTAGATATTCACTTGCAGGAGTTAAGAACTTACATGTGGTTGCCTAGAACTTCATGCAACAATATTGACGTGTTCATACTAGGGAAAAACAAAACAAAATAAATAATAAAAAAAGTAGCCTAAACACCATAATATTAATCCTGTTTCTAGTGTGCTTTGACCACCCCCCCCAGCTTTTCAGCTTTTTACCTTATCCTATTTTTAGTGAAAAAACCGTACATGGCGGCTGCTCATACCTGTTCATTACTCCCTTCTGTTCATTGGTAGTGCATTCATACTTGTAACTCTTGGTGTTCTCCTCAAAATTATTGAGGAGATAAAAGATTGGAAGCTTTTTTTCTTACAGAATTAATCTCAGAGGATTTATATTTAATGTTTTTCCTCTTATGCTGCAAATATTGAAGGATGGATGCATGGCAGCAATTATGACCTTTATCTATCTGCAAGATAGTTTTAGTCTTATCACAGTGACATACTGCAGTCCAGAGTTGGCAATCTATGTCAAAGCATTTACAGGACATTTCATGGTAAGCACTTAATTGCTCTGCAAGCAATGAGTTGAGGCTTATCCAAGTAATTTAATGAAACTAATGACAAAAGTTTAAGACATACTTGATTTAATGTAGCTAGATTTCTATTAGCTACCCATCCCATTTTAACAAACTCCCTTATCCCATTAAATATTTATATAGATAAATACAGCTACATTTAGATAACCAATCTTCATTGTTAACATCAACTTCCAGGACGCTCCCCTAGCAGAAACACCTGCTGGGAAAGAAAGAAATCAGTTTGTTTCATTTAGAAAAACAAGACCTAAGGGAGTCCATGCATCAGGTGTGTAGACTGAATAGTCCAGAAAGAAATTAATCCCATTTCACCAAAGAGCCTACTACTATGCAAAACCCAGTCACTTCTTGTCTGCATTTATTTAATGCTTACACATGTTAGAAGACCTCTTTACTAATCTGTTTTATTTCAAGTTAATTACTCTCTAGTTTCAGTCTCATGCACGGTCTACATCAGATGCTTCAGTTGCCATCCATGATACTAGCTTTTATAACTGTGAACTACCAAGGAACAAAAAGGTAATTATGGGACTGGAGCATCGCTTCTATGAGGAAAGGCTGAGATCCAAGATCATTCAGCCTGGAGAAGAGGAGCTCAGTGTATATAAATACCTAAAGGGAGGGTGCCAGCTCTTTTCAGTGGTGCTCAGTGACAGCACAAGAGGCAACTGGCACAGACTGAAACACAGGAGGTTCCCTCTGAACATCAGGAAATATTTTTATTTACTGTGAGGGTGGCAAAGAGCTGTTACAGGCTGTTCAGAGAGGTTGTGGACTCTCCATCCTTGAAGATACTTAAAAGGCATCTGGGCACCATCAAAGGCAGCTGGTTCTGGATGTCCCTCCTTGAGCAGTGGGGGTTGGACAAGTTACCTCCAGAGGTCCAATCTCCAACCATTATGTCTGTGGAAGTATCTTAAGACTAAAAAGCTTCCTATTTAGACTATCAGAAGTCTTTATGCTACAAATAAGCCTTCGTACACAGTTAAAAAAATAATGAAGCACAAAATCACATTGTTCAATGAAATGCTTCCTAGAAACCACTAAAAGCAACCCTTTCTCCAGTTATTTGAATCATTGCACCAACTTTCTAATGCCTTTCCTTCATTTTACCCATAATACAGGAAATGTAGCCTGTTTTCAGCCCTTGTCTTCCTTGCTTTTTACTCATGGAAGTTCTCTGCCTTCCCCTTCACCAGATGGGAGGATTCTAAACATCAATACATGGTGGAAGGGATGGTATAACCTAAGTGTGCTGGTTTCCCAAGTTACAAAGTCACTGGTATAGCTTTCATTCATCCAGTCATATTTAGTATGGAGTGCTTAACTCAGATTTATTTTTACCTTCCTGCTTGAGAGTTGCACCTCTAATCAACAGAGGCATGCTGCGTCATGCACCTGTAATTTCACCATTAATGACAGTGAGACAGCATATTCCAGCCACCTCTCATTCAACTGTTGTAGGTGCACTAAAGGCACAGCTGTAAGTGAACCCAGTCACTGCTTTGTAAATTATTTATGAGTATGGAAGAGAGATGGTAATATAAAAAAAGCTAGAATCCTTTCAGATTTCGATAAAAAAAAAGATACCTTTACAAGCAGGATAATAAAATTACAAAACCAAAATAAATGCTCCTACTACAAACTATACGTTATCAATTTTGGGTCACAATATTAAATTGATTGACATAACATGTGCTAATATAGAGTAAAAGAAAGATTATTTTTCTATCTATCACCTGCCTCAGGCAGTTGAGCTTCCAGAAAGCTAAATTATTGTCATGTGGACATCCCTATGAGGGAGGAGATAAGGAAAAGCTAGGGATTAGACAAATGCTACAGCCTTCAGCTGCTCTCGGGTCCAACGCAATGTCAGGCAAAGGCCTGGGCAAGCCAGCTGCATTGTACCATGCCCAGCTGCACAAAATTTACCAATTTGAAGGTATAATTTTCACCTGGACCCCACAGCATCAGAAAACTGTTAGGCTGAAAAATGTCCTTTGCAATTGACCCCCTAGGTCCTCCCAGAACTTAAATCCCTATCTCCAACTTATGATCAAGACACAACATGAAATACCTTCATTACAACAGTAAAGGGAAAACAACAGCAAGATTGACACAGAGCTGATATTTTCCAAAGGTAAATTATTGCATTTTAAGTCACAAGCACTCCTACAGTTCCTCTTACTCTCCTCCCTAGTTGCCCAACATCAAGCCAAACCTTTGAAGCCCACTCAGTAAAAAATTGCTGAGAAAAGGCTCATCAGATAGCACTTCTGCTTTGCTGTTGGGAAACTCAGTATCAGCTTAGCCTCATACATTGCCAGATCTGCCAGTTGTGAGCTGCAGCTCTTGTTTAAATTAAAGAAAGATACTAAAGGTTTCAAGGAGTCAACAGAAGAGACAACTCCCAATTCACATCAGCACAAACAGAACTTTCACTGAAGTGTCTGTACTGCAGATACTCGCATTTAAAACAGAAAAGAGCCAAACTCTAGAACTGTTTGGCTGTCAGGGGGAGGTTTAAAGAGGGATTAGACCCAATTTACAGCATAAGTTAGATTCAGAGGCAGTCTTTTGTCTTTCACACCATCAGAAAGTTCATAGCTATGAGTACTCCCAGGTGGCTTCAGTTTCAGTAACATCAGACTCAGAGAAGGGAACCTGTTCTTATCAACTCCTTACTTCAAACCAAAGGGTTGGGGTATTTTTCTTTTTTTTTTTTTTTGAAAAATACAATATTCCTAAAGCACATGATTTGATATTAAATCCCAATCCCTACCTATAAATTCAGCATGACTTCATCTTAGTACAGTCTGTTTATTTTATCTGTATTACTGGTAAAGCCTGAAAGGAATCAGCTTTTGCTCTGCAGCAGTAGATATTCTCTGGAAGCCCCAACTGTGTATCACCTACCTTTGTAACTTCATCCTATAAAAAAACAGGCAGGTACCAAATGCAGAGCCCTCTTTCATATTAATAAACCTTATAAATCATTAGTGCTGGCATCTGAAGCTACAAAGTACTAAACCCACAGTGACAAACAAGAATTTACTGCAGCTACAGCCAATTATTTTCAGTTTAAACTCTATTGTGCCAGATAAGGGACATATCAGCAGTTACCACTTCCTCACCTTCTCTCTCCTGAAGATAAAGAGAATTGCTGCCACACAGAAACAATCAATCTTCCAGCCTTTATGCACTCTCTTTCCGGACTGGACTGTTTCCCCTCTACCTTCCCCAGTCCCCGAGACCCAGAAAACATCACCCTTCCCACCCCACAGGAAGGCACTAGCCCATCTTACCATCAACCCCATTCCTGCAGAAAGACTTGCACACAAACCTTAGAGCCGCAAGGAAAGGGCAAAATGAAGCAGGGAGGGGCTAATTGCTGCCTCATCAGATACAGCTGGGAGCTGGCTGAGCCCTGGATGCTGAGAGTGAACTGAGGTGAAGGCAGCTCTTCACAGAACTTGTATGAACTAGGACAGCTTGCAGGGCTGATTGTGTCACTACCAAACTTTTGTTTCTTGTGTGTTTCTGGCACAACATCCCCGTTTTCTGGGAGAAGTGAGAAGCTGGCAGCCAAACTGCATAGTAAAGCCAGATCCCTGCAGTGACTAAAGCAGATTGGAGATATATGATGCAGCCCTGTTTTGATGTCTGGGAAAACTTACCTCAGTTCAAAACTCAAATTAGAGAAGCCTCAGAGAAAGCAAGCCTTCTGCTTTCCCCAGTAAACATCAGATGAGTTTTCCACCATGCTGGCACTGCAATCTCCCTGGGCTGTGTCAAGGTTTCCCAGTCAGTGATGTCAGGTGGTCAGGGCTGACCATTAATTTTGAACAGTTTGGTGCTGTGTTTGACTATCTTGTATTGTATCTGTGATCTTTATTCCCCCAGGGGTTAGTTAAACATGTTTCTAATGATGAGGGTAAAAGACAGCACTGCAGAGATTGTCCCTCATGGATTATAAATTTAATTTAGGAAGTCTAAATTCCACTGATCTAAATTGATTGAGTGCAGTCTAATCAAGTCAAAATTATTACCTTGGAGGAATGAATGATACGTGTGTAATGTAAAGATACTGTTTAATTTTTCAGCTGAAGTCTATAAATGCAAATTGTATATATATGTTTGCAAAAAGATGAATAAAAATTAGTGATAATCTGAAACAGGTTCCAAGAAAATGTCACACCTATCACCATGTAAATTACCTATGACATACCTTGCAGGAAAATATTTGCATTGTGGTATTTTTGCATCCACTTTTAGGAACTGTTTCCGTTTTTTTTTTTTTCACTGTTCTTCAAGTGACAGCATTAGGCGAGCAAGGTCTCAAGTGTGTTTAAAATGCTACAAAAGTGTCCTAGGCATGGAAAAACTGATCTAATGAGCCATTGTGTATCTGGAATAAAGTGCTGGTTTCATATTTTTAACAGTCCTGAGATGAGTTTGTTTGCTGCAATCTGGTTTAGGTTGTGCAGAAGCTCAGGAGCCAGGAGTATGTGCAATGAATCAAATAGGTCCACCAGACTCCATTGATCTAGGCGATCACCAGACAGCTGAAGCTACAGCATGTTATTCAGGGCACTCCAGAACTGGAAGTATGTACTAGAGCTTAGAAAAAGCAACCTTTCTTTTTCCAAGGCAGTAGATAAATACTGGCACTGAAGATACCTTGCTATCTATAACCAGGTTTTTCATGCTAAACTAGCTGCTTTGTAGTATTAATGGATGGGAACATGCTTTGTGTAATATTTGCTTCTGCAATAGCTATAAAGCAAAGCTGAGAAAAGAGTATCATTCTGTGCTCCACTCTGTAAGTAAAAGCTTCTAATTTTCTATTAGTTCTTCTTAATTTAAACCAGCAATTCAGAATATATGGCTGGGATTATTGTTCTGCACTAATTATATGCTTTTGGAGGATAGATATAGGTAAGGTTAGGTCAGCCCCCTTGTTTATAAAACCTGTTATTTAAGGATTTCTAACATAGGTGTAATAGATATTTGTGCTATATATTGTATTAGATACTGTGCTGAAATTTGGGTCAAAGAACTGAGTTAGGAGATAATTTTTGATGGGCTAAAAGAGAACAAATAAAAAGAATGACTTTGCTTTTAAATTGTATTTGGTAATATTCATTATCTTCTGCTCTCTTGGTTATTCAGTGTGTATGAGCAATGTGGTCTTAGCTGTGTTTAATGTTAAACTCTTGAACCTGGGGACCTGTTGATGCCTAAAATATTCTGGTTTATAAATTCTACAGTTAGCAGCTGGGTGGGACAAAGGATGTAAAAAATTTAAGTTTTGTAGCTAAAGTGAAAAATTCATGTGTGGTGAGTGTGGGTAGGTAATCAGCGCAAAAGCAAAGAGCAAGGACATCACTCGTGTGCTTGAAAGGAGCTTATTTCTTCCTTGCTCAGAGCAAGGCAGTGTTTGAAGCTTCAGCATCCAGCACATCTGTGGGGGAAGCAGCCATGGATCATGTCACAAGGTCCATGTCCCTCACTCTGTACCCAGCTGGCCATAATAGCGTCAGTCTAAGGAAATCAGAGAGCCAGAGTTGAGACACAGGAACCTGGCACGGGAAATAAGCCTGGGCACATGCACTGACATCTCAGGAGTCAAAAGCAAATCCCAAAGAGCCAAAGTGCAATAGAGGCTGTGGAAGGGAGGACCTCAGAGACATGCTGCCATCAGATCTGCAGTGCAAATGTTACCAGAAACATCAGTAACCCACCATTAAGAGAGCAATAGTCTATTACTTAGGTAGTCACATTCTGATTAGATGATCTCAGAGGTCCCAGCAGCACTGCTCCTTGCTTTCACAGAGCCTGCTGTGCCCAGACAAGCATATTGCTTCTCTGTGAGGCTCTGAGAGTGAAGTGGGAGGAAGGTCACCTCTTGTATTCCCTTAACTCAGCAGTGCAAAAATGCCAGAGAGCAGTGATTAGTCATACTGTCGGCAGAACTCAGCTGTGTTTCAATATTTTACAAACTGCACTTTTAATTCGGTGTTGGGTTTTTTTTGTTTTTTTTTTTTCCCACTATTATGAATATAGCAAGAGTCCCATGTGATTTCTAAAAAATATTTTGAAGCTTGCAAGCTTTGTGCACCCCCTTCAGCATAGCTGTCTTTATAAGAGGTATCAGAAAAACGACACACATTCAAATTAAAGTAACAGGTAAAGCAATAGCTGCATATTTCCCAGAGTCCTCAAGCATTTCCGTTGTATTACTAATATTGCTTCCACCAGGAAGCCAGATGTGATACTTTCTGATACAAGCCAAGCATTAGCTAGTTGTCCCTGTATTTTCATATGGTTTCATGATATGCATACATGTACATGTAAAAAGAATGGTTTGGAGCAAAGTTCTTGGTTTGACTGTCCTGTTAGTACTAGCTCTTCTTAATGACACCAATAGAAGTCCAAGGGTCACTGATAATGCTTAAAATAAGAGTACTGCTTGCTCAGCTAGCATCAGAGCTAAGCAAATATTCTGCTTGGAGAAGCTATGTCTCCATTTGGCTCCCTGCTACCAAGATGTATAACATACCCTGCTTACTCGAGATGCTTGCTCACCTGTCAATAAGCTATTGTAAATAGGATAAAAGTTTTGCTGTTTCTGCTTTGAAACCACTAACACAGTAGTAGCATTTGGAATCAATGTTTGTCTGCAATGGCTACAGTTAGAAGCCTCATGTTACTCCCGGTTTTTGGTTTATGGATACTGCAGCTGGATACCAGAGTTTTCAGCTCTCCTTTTGGAAAATAATTTGCCATTCCTTAGGAACCCTTTGTTATGAGGCTGTACAAATATTTATGAAGTATCAGTAGTATCACTGCTGATGCTAACAGGACTGTTAGAGAACCGCTGTGCATGCCAGTCACTTCCCTCTTCTAGATATTTTTATGCTGATGAAAGGATGAAATGTAGTATAGATAAATGATGTCTCTCTTTGGCTGGCCCAACCAGTAACACTGTTTACACAGAAAGATCTGTGAGAAAATACCTTTAAATTCAGATATAGTTGAAGGTCAACTTGATTGTCAATTATTTAATTTATGATTCTGCAGGAGTCACTGCTATGTGTAAGGGCAATAGCCATGGGAAGAGGGATGAGTGAACAGAATGTGAGCTACAAAAATTAGTAAACTGTCCAAGACACCATTGTTACTGTGTCAGGTGAACTGAAGTAATGAAGAGCCTGAAGATCCTCATATTTGGTGCAAATTAACACTTGGGTATAGTAAGGTTCCAATTTCTAGGTTTTCTAAGACAGAGACTGCAAATTAGATTTATAGGTTAATATAATTACAAATGGCTCTTCTTCAAATTGTCCTCACTTAGAGATTGTTTTGACTGAACATGATAGCTACAGATGACTTGTATAATTATCATAAAAATAATAAAAAAATACTTAATTGTTCTTAAGAAGTCAAACTTGCGAAAAATATCCAACATAAGCTTCATTTCAGGCAATTTTGTTCCAATTAATGTTATGTATTTAGAAAATATCTCCTCAAATTATAATTGATTTAGCCTCTCAGTTCAGCTGTAAAACATTTTTCATGATAGCTTCTCTTCATATTTTAATTGATTGGTAAATTACTGCCAGCTGTAACTGAGATAATGGTGCAAAGTGCTGAAATCAGGAGAATTAAAATCGTAGAGCAAACATGCTAAGTTTACTGAATCTTGTAGCTTGCCTTCTTGCTTTTAGCATCAAAGATTGACTCTGTCCTCTTCTTGTGGAGTGTTTTAGGAGCAGACCTTTGCAATGCAGAGGTGTGGCCTATGCTGAACTGTGTCCCCAGGAACGTTCCATAACCACTACTAGATAGGTACAAGAAGTGTGGCTGAGTGGCAGCTCACCAATATGTGCTGCCACAGTTTATGCACAGCATGCAGAGAGTCAGGGAGAGACATGTCTGCACCTTGTGCCGCTGCTGGCAGGAAGGCTGGAGCCCAGCAGGACAACGTGGCTTCCTCTGCCGTATCCACTTTCTGTAGGACAGAACCCCTGAGGTAGTAGACACTGCCTCATCCATGGATTACCCAAATGAGAAACGTGTGCAAGTAGTATTATTTGTGCTGTGCCATGCTCCTCTTGGCATGCCTTTTACATTAGTGCCCCTAGATCTCTAGTAATTTTAGATCTCTGAATGCTAACCCTAACCCTAACAATAATTTTAGCCAGATCCCTAGACATGAGCTGTACACCACGAGCACCATGGATTGCCCAAATACGAAAGGTGCAGAAGTAGTATTATTTGTGCTGTAACACGCTCCTCTTGGCATGCCTTTTACAACATTAGTGCCACTGGAGGTCTAGTCATTTTAGATCTCTGAATGCTAACCCTAACCCTAAACCTAATTTCAGCAAGCTCCCTAGAGATGAGGCATATGTCATCAGAAGCTATGCTGTCCCTAGTGAGAGTAGTGTGGAAGTAGAATTATTTGTGCTGTGCCACGTTCCTCTTGGCATGCCTTTTACAACATTAGTGTTACTAGAGCTCTAGTCAGTTTAGATCTCTGAATGCTAACCCTAACCCTAACCCTAATTTCAGTCAGCCCCTGGAGATGAGGACTTCCTCACCAGCGGCTATGCTATCCCAGATGAGAAAGTTCTGGAAGTAGTAATATTGGTGCTGTGCCACGCTCCTCTTGGCATGCTTTTTACAACATTAGTGCTACTGGAGCTCTAGTCATTTTAGATCTCTGAATGATAACCCTAACCCTAACCCTAATTTTAGCCAGCTCCCTAGACACGAGCTATAAACCACAAGCACCTTGGATTGCCCAAATGAGAAAGGCGTGGGAGTAGTATTATTTGTGCTGTGCCACGCTCCTCTTGGCCTGCCTTTTACAACATTAGTTCCCCTGGAGCTCTAGTCATTTTAGATCTCAGAATGCTAACCCTAACCCTAACCCTAATTTAAGTCAGCACCCTGAGATTAGGCCTTCCTCATCAGCAGAACTGCTATCCCAGATAAGAAAGTTCTGGAAGTAGAAATACTGGTGCTGTGCCACGCTAATCTTGGCATGCCTTTTACAACATTAGTGCCGCTGGAGCTTTAGTCATTTTATGATCTCTGAATGCTTACTCTAACCCTGATCCTAATTTTAGCCAGCTCCCTAGAAATGAACTGTACACCACAAGCACCATGGATAGTTCAAATGCTAAAGGTGCAGAAGTTGTATTATTTGTGCTGTGCCATGCTCCTCTTGGCATGCATTTTACAACATTAGTGCTGCTGGATCTCTAGTCATTTTAGGTCTCTGAATGCTAACCCTAACCCTAACCCTAATTTCAGTCAGCCCCCTGAGACTAGGCCTTCCTCACTGTCAGCTATACTGCTCCAGATGGAAAGGTGTGGAAGTAGTATTATATGTGCTGTGCCACGCTCCTCATGGCATGCCTTTTACAACATTAGTGCTGCTGGAGCTCTAGTCAGTTTAGATCTCTGAATGCTAACCCTAAACCTAATTTCAGCAAGCTTCCTAGAGATGAGACGTATATCATCAGAAGCTTTGCTGTCCCTAGTGAGAATGGTGTGGAAGTTGTATTATTTGTGCAGTGCCATGTTCCTCTTGGCATGCATTTTACAACATTAGTGCCGCTGGATCTCTAGTCATTTTAGATCTCTGTATGCTAACCCTAACCCTAACCCTAATTTCAGTCAGCCCCCTGAGACTAGGCTTTCCTCACTATCAGCTATACTGTGCCAGATGGAACGGTGTGGAAGTAGTATTATAGGTGCTGTGCCATGCTCCTCTTGGCATGTATTTTACAACATTAGTGCCGCTGGAGCTCTAGCCATTTTAGATCTCTGAATGCTAACCCTAACCCTAAACCTAATTTTAGCCAGCTCCCTAGACACGAGCTCTACACCAGAAGCACCTTGGATGGCCCAAATGCGAAAGGTGCGGAAGCAGTATTATTTGTGCTGTGCCACACTCCTCTTGGCATGCCTTTTACAACATTAGTGCTGCTGGATCTCTAGTCATTTTAGGTCTCTGAATGCTAACCCTAACCCTAATTTCAGTCAGCCCCCTGAGAATAGGCCTTTCTTACCAGCTGCTCTGCTATCCCAGATGAGAAAGCTCTGGAAGTAGTAATATAGGTGCTGTGCCACGCTCTTCTTGGCATGCTTTTAGAACATTATTGCCACTGGATCTTCAGTCATTTTAGATCTGTGAATGCTAACCCTAACCCTAATTTCAGCAAGCTCCATAGAGATGAGGCCTATGACATCAGAAGCTATGCTGTCCCTAGTGAGAATGATGTGGAAGTAGTATTATAGGTGCTGTGCCATGCTCCTCTTGGCATGCATTTTACAACATTAGTGCCCCTGGAGCTCTAGTCATTTTAGATCTCTGAATGCTAACCCTAACCCTAATTTCAGTCAGCCCCTGGAGATGAGGACTTCCTCACCAGCGGCTATACTATCCCAGATGAGAAAGTTCCGGAAGTAGTAATATTGGTGCTGTGCCACTCTCCTCTTGGCATTCCTTTTACAACATTAGTGCCGCTGGAGCTCTAATCATTTTAGGTCTCTGAATGCTAACCCTAACCCTAATTTTAGCCAGCTCCCTAGACACAAGCTGCATACCAGAAGCACCATTGATTGCCCAAATGAGAAAGGTGTGGGAGTAGTATTATTTGTGCTGTGCCACGTTCCTCTTGGCATGCCTTTTACAACATAAGTGCCCCTGGAGCTCTAGTCATTTTGGATCTCAGAATGCTAACCCTAACTCTAATTTTTGCAAGCTTTTGTATTGTTCGTGGGGAGGTTTTGGGTTCTTTTTGTTGCTTGGGTTTTTATCTGTTTTAAAATGGATCATGTTTAGGAAAGTTTGGTATGCCAGTTAATTTTCTTCTCCTGAACATGGAAAGGGAGCATCTCTCCAAGGTATGACAAAAATACTTACTTGACAAAAAATTGTTTAAGTCAGATTGTTGTAATAGGCAGTTTACTGGGTAGCACAGTACTGTGTTCTGCAGTACCTTACTGAGAAACTGAAAGAAAGGCAGATAGGGTTGGTTTTCTCTTGTAATTTCATCTGTACAACTTTGTATTAACTCTTGTGACAGTACCTCGCTTTACTGGTTATTTCTGTCCCTTCAAGATAATTGCACTTCCTTCCGCAGCATAATCGTCCTTCATCAAATAGGTATGTCACATATGAAACTTATAACAGTTGTTTTTAGCTTTTATTCCTTTGACATTACGTGGGTCAGAGGTGTCTAGGAAGCAGGTCCTACCATTTGCTGTGTATGGGAACACTGTTGCTACCATTGCACCAGGGAAGAAGTTCCGAGTTCAGGGTCTTTCACTGGCTCCATATTCTTATAAAACCAGTCCTAGCTGCAAATCCCCCTCCCACTTTTGTTATCTTTGTAAATGGGATTTATGAAACAATCAGATTTAAGCTGTATTACTTCTCCAGAGGCAGAGAGTAAATAAGGGAGATTCCTTTCTACGAATGTGATCCATCATTAACTTGGGTTTGGATGTTCCGGCTTTTGCAGCTGCACAGAGCAGATGATCGTGATGTTTAAACACATAAATAGCTTGCAGCCGGTTATGTTGTTTAGAACCTACATACCAAAACTTAGCTGTCTGTGTGTAATGAAAGAGAAAATGATGGAGTTCTGGCTCGGTGGGAACTGGTTACCTCTTTTTTAAAGACCCTGGAGGAGGAGGACTTCAGGGCCAGGCTGGCAACTGGTGAGTGTTCTTGGTAAACCCCAGTGCTTGCCCCATGTGTGGAGCCCCAGTATACCTCAGTATTTTTATGTCAATGGCAGTGAGACAAGCAGGGGGACTTAGGAGTCTTGTACACAGTACTCTGTGACTTACTGGCACATGACTATGAAAAAAATGCCCATCTATTCTGGGACTTCTATAAAACTGAAATATAAAAATCTTTTGCTTTCCAACAATAGATTTAATGCAGTAGGGGAAGGAACTTCCTTTTATGTATTGAGGGTGTTAATGTAGGCAGCCATTTGAATGAGAAATAAACATCTTTTAATGCCAACTGTGAGAAGTGCCAATCTCCACTGAGATGGGGGAATGCATGATTCTGTCAATCCTGTTTTGCAAGGCAGACAGCTTCTTCCCACAACACTATCTCACTCACTACACTGCCAGCACACAGGACATGTGAAATATTGCAGTCAAACCTCACGAGTCAAAATGTATCATTAATAATACAGAACATTCTTAGAAGAGACCTAATCCACTGCAGTGAAGCGAGGGAGTAAGATGTAGGAATGTAGATCTAAGGCAAACAAATATCCTTGGATCTTTACAACAAAGACTGTGATGTGTGTGTGTGTGTGTGTGTATTAAAACTTGTTGTAATCAAAATAGGCACTACAAATATTTACAGTGCATTATTCATAATCACATATCACTACAAGCAGGCATCTTCTCACATTGCTCTCTTAAGGGACCAGATTTCCAGAAGGCTGCAATTTTTAATTGCTCTGAATTACCTGAAGTAATAGCTCTTTCCTCAGCTTATGGATTTGTTCTGATCACCAACTTAATTTAGAACCTCTAACTTATGATACACCTTGTTCTGCAATTCATTCTCCACAGTGATCATGTGTAAGCATACTTTGTAAGTGACTTGGAACCAGTATAATTTAGGGATGAATTTGGGCCTGTTTAACAGTTGTGATAAAATAATAATTTTATTTTATTAAGTGGAGTGTAATTTTTTTATTTGTATAACAGGTCTAGTCTTCAATGAGTACACTAAAAGGTAGTCCTGCATCCAGTAGCATTACAACAGCTGATATCTCTATATACTGCAATTACCCAGAAAAACAGTTTTTGATCACCATCACCTGGCTATCATTAATGGCTCTGCCACATGCAGAGTCTCACCAGAGATTTATCTTGATGTTTTCCAAATTGACTTCAATTTTCATATCCATAAATAACTGCAAACAGAGATTAGTTAATGTGAAAGAGTTAGAGCATCATTTTGTTTATTTATTTATTTATTGTTGGGAATATACTTATGAGTTGTATAGAATGTGTTCAGCTAACAGTTTGTTCCAGAAAGCTGGCCCAAAATTGGCACACTGCTTTAAAAAAATTCCCCAAACCCTAGACCTGATTTTATTTCTTTTCTTATTCTGAAGATCCTTCTAAACACTGGCAATAACTGCCATAGAATTAAAGGTTACAGTAAAATAATTTTGCAGCTATCAAGTTTGCTTTATCTGCTCCATCTGTTCAGTAGGAGTTTTATTTTCCTCTCAAAATGTTTTATAACTTTTGGATTTTATTTTTTCCTCTATTATTTTGTATAAGAATTTCTAACAATGCTAAACCATATTGAAATGCTTTCACAGCTGCATATCACAAAGCATATGTGGTGTGGTACAACTTTTTTGAAGTGGTTCTTTGTGACCTGTGTTGAGACTAGGATGGACTGCCAGAAGAGAAAGTTGAACCCATGTTTATCAGAAGACGTGATTAATCACTGAAATAAACAACAACAGCAGATTCTCTGTTTTCTTAAGTCCTCAAACAAAAAATCATGATATACATGGAATGGGACTAGATGGTCTGATGGCCCTTCCTAATATTAATGTGAGTAGCAGCGTCTGTGTGACCCCTCCGTCCTGTTTATTCTCTGTGGTACCCTTAAAGCAAAGCACTTTTTGATCTCTAGTTGACTTTTGTTTCACTGTGAAGTTTTAGCAGCCAGCAAACTGTGACTTACACACTGAGAAAGCTACTGAAACAATCCAAGTGCAGACACATGAATTCTGCATAACACTTGACTTCAAATTAAACACACAGCAGTGCTTGGAAAGCATAAGATTAAATCAGGCTCAGAGTGCACATAGACAAATTTCAGGTGAGTTTGAAAAGTCGTTTGAAGTAATGCTGTTAGAGATTGACCTAAATTGCCTCTAATGATTTACTGTTAATCTACTCTGTCCAGAAACAATTTTTGCTGCAAAAGGTTATGAAATGAAGAAGCTTTTTTGTTCTGTTTCTTTCCTGAAGGAAGATTTTCTTCAGGACAGATGGAGACTTTTCTAGACCCCTCCAGTTCTCAAAGTCTTTAAGAATTCTGGAATGGGACCTCTAGTGAGGCTGGTGTGATAGCAGTATGGAGCTGATAACTATTACCTGGGAGATCATTAACACAGGGATTTATGGTATCTCTACTAGCTTAACAGACTCCCTGCTGATTCTGGGCAAGTATCACCTCTCAGCTTCCTTCTTTGAAGACTGGGGGAAATTCCTACACAGCTCTAACTGAGCTTTCATTTTGCTCTGGTGTCTGGGGTGTTAATATTTGATCACGGATGTGCTACCAGTAAAGACAGAGGAAAGTTGTTCATGGAAAAGTTGACAGCTATTTACAGCAAATCCTAATGGGCTGTCCTAGATTAGCAGAAAGACTTGACAGATTGAAGTTTAAATCTTTTCTCATGAATGTTTTATCGCTGGCAATAATAAGTCTTTGTATGTCAGTAATTTTCTACTTGATCCCTCTGATTTTCTTTCAAATTAACTCATTCTCACTTGCACTATCACCTAAATGCCAGATGCAGAAATCCACTAAGGCATATCTGTGCTATCACACCACCAGCTTTTAAGGCACCCAGGTTTTGCAGCAAAACTCATGAATATGTGGTAGGAGAATTGGCTCCAGAAGAAATGGTAAGCATGCAGGGGAGGACTATGTGACAGCTGGTGTGGTGAGTATAGCGGATGCTCAAGCAAACCTACAGAGCAGATGTAGAAGAGGCAGATGTGGCTGAAGCCTCATTGAGCTGCTGGACTCACAGACGAGTACTGACATGAGCCTGGAATCCGGAGTTCATATCTGTTTCATCTCAGAACCTGACATCCTCATCCTGGTTATCGTCAATCACCTCATCCATTTTCTCATGTTACTGAGCAATGTGTTGGGATGCAGTGATTGCCATCTGCTCCCGAAGGAGAGGTGGGAGGAGCTGAAGTGACTCATAGCACTGAGCCAGGCAGTGGAGTGCCACTAACACCCTCACACAGAGATGAATCAAGTCTATGTCCTAACACTCACCCGGAGGCACTCTCTGCATCTTGCCTTGTTGAGAGCTGACAGTTTATGGTGGAGGGCACAAGAAAGACAAAAGAGACGCTGCTTCTGCCACAGCGAAGCTCCTGGTTGTCCATCATGCTCAAGCAAGTCACTGACAAAATGCAGTGTTTAGGGGGACTAGAGCGCTACCTGCCTTAAAAGAACTTCTGAGTTTTTATAATTGTGGTTTTAAAATTGTGCTCCTTTTCCCTTGGCAGTACCACTTCTATAACAGAGGAGAGGAGCCTTTCTCCATGCAGTTACTGTGCTATTTTTCTTGTCAGTGCATGCAGTTTAAGGTACCAGACTGAACAAACTGAAGAACTGCAGCTGGATCCCTAACCAAATGCAAACGACACAGTGTGTTGGAGAAGGCCAAAGGTTAAAGCACCTAAAGTTAGATTTTCTCTTTTTCCTGGTGATTTCACTTCAGATTTTGCAATTTAGGTCTTGAGTCTCCAGTTTAGGTGATCATCACATCTTTTATTAGCTAGGAGGATACTTTTCGAATCCTCAAAATTAAGGATAGAAAGCCTTAGACCTCAAATGACAGAATGCAACTCTTACTTTCTTTGCAATAAAAAAACATATTTTCAATTATTTTTAGACACTTTATATGGCCTTGTAGAGGATGGTATGTGGAGGAAGTGGTTTCTGAATATTTAAAGTACACCTAATTACTTGTGTGCACACAATTGTGGATGTGGCAGTCCAGCTGGTAAACCAAGAGGTGATAAATGAGGAAGTTTTTAGCCTGAAGACTGAAACTCATTGTGGGACTTAGCATGTGAACTGAAGCAGCAGCAAATAGGTCAGCATAGTTTCAAAAGTTTGGGCTTTGCAAGTGAACTTTAGAAGAATTTTTTCAAACAAGTAGGTATTTGTAGCATATGGAACTTTAATTGTAAGCTCCTGGTGTCCCTGAGCATGTTAATTGTTTATTTATGTTTTTCAGTGTCATAGTTTCTTTGTCTCACACCCAGGTTCTCAAAAGGAATCTTATTTTTCAGATAGCATTCATTCTCAGGTGACTAAGCTGTCCTGTAGCTACAGGTCACCTTGTGGATTTGTTAGGGATGAATCAATTAATTGTATATTTGGGGGGGGGATGGGACGGGACTGGCATAGAAATGAGGTAAGAGTAGACAGCTGTATCACACTAGAGAAATTTGTTCTCTCTCCTCCTCTGGCAAAGCAGGTTATCAAACTGCCCACACATAAGTATACCTCTATGCCTTAGGCTGATATATAAATGAAAAATATGATAATAAAATGGTAGGTTTCAGTAACTTCAATCTACTACAAAGACTGAGAATGAAATCCATAAATTAGCCCTGTCATACAGCCCTGTTCACATTGCCTCAGTTTGTGCATCATTGACCATCGCTAGTTGTGGTACATGCAGTCTTGGTGTTCTGCCCTGACTGGCCAGGCTACAGCCCACCTCTGTGGAATGAGAGATCCCTTCTAGATCAGGCTTGCAAGACCTGAGCAGGAGTTTTCCTGCTCTTCTCTGCCTCCTGGCTGGTAAAGCTACAGGTAAGAAAGCATCCTTTCGGTATGCAGGGCACCCAGCAACCAACCCAGCCTGCAGGAAGAAGCTGCTATTCAGAGTAATGAGAAAACAGAGGGAAAAACAGGAAGGATTTGGGGAGTCTGAAGGGAATTGGTGGCAGTTTTTTATCATAAAGACAACAGGTGAGGTGGGAGTGAGGATGGGAGAAACAGAATATTGTGAAGAAGGGTGGTGACTCAAGGATTGCCACTGCTACTTGCATTCCACAAACCCTCTGTAAAAAGCAGTGTACAATAATGTGTAGGGTTTTTTTTCTGTTTATTATACAAAGGCTGATAGGAAGCCCTAATTAGTATATTTATCAGTTCCTGGGGGCCTGATCATCATAACCGAGCTGCAAGACTCTATGAAACTTAAACCCATTATTTACTGTACAAACAGATGTAAATACTGGTATGCATATTTTCTCACCAGTAGTCTTTGGCGCAATAATGACTCTGACCAGCTGTGTTACACAGCATTTCTTTAATATAACTTAATAACAGTAAATCGGGGATTAAAGTAATCTTGTATAATTACAGACACAAGTAAGAAGCATACACCTGTGATTTTACCTTCCCTTCTGGGTCCTACCGTTATATGAACTGTTCCCAGTGTCTCTTTTAATTCAAAATGACCTACTTCTCCATGGACAGCTCTGTCTGAAATGACTTGGGTAAAATGAGAATGGATTACGTTACTGACCTAAACCAATTTTTGATGAAGTTTGATGAACTTTAAAAATTGCCATTTTTATATGATTCTGTACTTTAGGGCTTCTTCTAGGATATACTTAAATGTTAATGTATTACATTTTTGTACCATTCTAGATACAGATGGGATAAGAATACACAAAGAATCTTGTTCATAAATCTGTCCATGTAATTTTTCCAGGCAAAAGTCATCAGGGATAAGATTTGGACATATTATCTCCAAAGAAATATGGAAATAATTTATGGCTACTTTGAATCAAAAAGTAGAAATGTTTAATTTCTGTAAGATTAATTCCAGGGTTTAGGACAGTATTTCCATACTTTTTATTCCTAAGTAATGTTTTTCCAATGGAAAACATTTTGTTAACATTTTCTGGTTAATGATCTGTTGTGGGTGAAGCAATAGTCTCCATTTCAAAAAAAGAAGTTTATTTATGCTTCCCATTTCAGCTTTTTGTGACAAATATGTGTGATGCCTCAGGCTACCACTGTTTGTGTGACAAGATGCCTATGCTGATTTGTCTGAGCTGCACACGATTTCACTTTGGTGTTTCACAGAGCCCAGAGGCAACATCATTCATGGAAAAGAATAGTAAATAGAAAGGACAACTGAAAATGGTTTATCTGTTCTACTCTATTGGTGTGAAAGCATATGCAGCCTGGGCCTGATGTGACTTAGACAAGCCTTACTAACAGTGACAGATGTAGTCACCCAGTAATGTGGATCACTTCCCTAGCCTCTTAAGAGGGAGGGAGAGGGGGGGAAGACATGAAATGTCGAAACAAAGAGTATACAGTCAGTAGCCCTTGTGAACAAATATTGCTACAACAGTGTTATCTATATCAGGAGCACAGTTTCTCATAATTTTGGCAAATGTGGATCTTGAATAGAAGCTAAACAGCTCAGGAACAACCTTTGTTTTGGTAAACAAGACCCTGTAATTTCCTTCAAGGTCAGGATCCTTTGGCATGGTTATGCCTGTGGATGCAGTTTGTGCTCAGTCCGCAGCTGGGGATCTTTCCGTTGCCTGTCGTAAGAATGGTTTATGGCTTTAGTTCTGAAATCAGTTTTTCCAAAGATGTGAAAATATTCTCCTATATGGAATATTCACCATATAAAATATTCTTCCACGGTAAAGACTGTGATTCTGCATGCTCTTCTGTTATTACAAAACATTTTTGTGGTACTGAAGAACCAGTATTTACTAGGAAGTGAAAAAAGCAGCTATGCAGGCTTTTGTCTTTTTCAAGTTGAAAACTTGTTAATATAAATGTACAGGTATAAATATAAATATACATATAAATATAAATATAAAATTATACAGGTATAAATATAAATGAACAGGTATAATAAAATAATGACCAACTCACTTGCAGAGTGCCAGAATTCTCAGCTAGTTAATTTTAAAATTTTAATTAGATTTTCTCTGGCATTTTAATTACTGAAACCAAGGGCTGTCTATGTTCCAAGAGAAAGATGCAGTAAAAATCCTGCTATTTGCACAATTTAGCTTCAGATTCTAAAAAGCACTGGGAGAACTTCTCTAGATTAGTTGATTTTGTTCAATATCCAGGCTTCAGTCCCTCTACTGCAAGTCTAGTATGGTAATGATTCCCTATGTTAATTGGGAATTAAAACTGCCTCAGGAATTCAGAGCAAGCATTGGACAGACCCATCCAAAGGCTGAAAGAATGATACTGTGAATTTGTTTATGAATAAAAACACTTTTGGTGCTGTTAGAAAGTTTTCTTTTGCAATAGATAGAATATCCTTATCTGTGAAAATCTCTGGATGGTTTAAAATACGGTTTTTCTACTCCAGTTTCCAGCACGTCTTTCTCAATGTACTGCCTGACCGCATTTCATGGAAACCAGGAGTCCTTTGACATTAAAACCATATTAAAAATGGAGGTAACAACTCTCCATCTGATCTAACCAGAGACATAAAATATAATGGCTTATTTTGAAAAAGCAACAGTACCTGCCTTAAAGCTCCCAGAGGACTCTTTTAAAAATAAACTTTCCTAATAGTTGAGCTCAGAGAATCTATTAACATCTTTCCAAAGCTACACTTTAAAGATTACAAAAATCTTTGCAAAGCCTTCTATTCTCTCTCTCCCTTGCATGTCTGTTGGGATCTTAGCACAGTGTCCTCTCGGTGGGGCTCTGCCAGAGAGAGGGGTAAATGTAGTCTCCCTTCACAACAACCCAGGGTGCTCAAATAGGTCCTCCATGGCTGAGCAGTTCTGTGCTGCTGGGCTTGCTGTTTCATTCCCGGTCCTGTGCTTCATACATATTGGTTCATGCCTGGGTTCCACCCTTGTGCAAAGGAAGTACTTCTTCATCTGGGGAAATCTGGGTAAGGACCAGAACATAAGGCATGCTGTCCACCCTGAATACAATGTATATATGCAACTTTTGCCAGGTTTGACTGAGCCCTGCTGTTCCTAGTCTACCAAAGATGTCCAAGTAGTTCTCCTGTGTCCCACAAACCTCTCCAGCTGCCAATGTGCTTCATCCTTTGCCTGACACCATGTGTCGTGGTTTAAACCAAGTCCCCCCACTCCCGGAGAGTTAGGAAGGAGAATCCAAAGAATGTAGCCCCCACGGCACCATAGAAAACTGGTCTCGTTGGACTTTGAAGAATGCTGTCTCTAGCAGGATACTGTGAGGAGGTGTGATGTGTGTTGATTTGGAGAAAACTCCAGGAACAAACTTGCCAACAAAGTTTTCAAGCTGACAAGCAGGTATTCTTTATTGCGGCGCCGGGAGACACGGGGGATAACTCCTCCTAACGTGTGTCTCTCTATTGCTACACAAGCCATCCTCATATAGTCCCTGGGCATACATACATATTCATGAGGCTACGTATGGATTACATCATTTTCCAGAAAGCTCCCCGCATGCATACAGAATTGTGGTGGCGGTCTCTGAGGGTCGTTTACTTCTTCCAACAATCTTCATCACTTCTGGCAGCCTTTGAAGCACGCTCAGTAGATGCTTATACCAGTTTAATTGGTTCATTAGCACCAGAGACATAAAAATCCTCCTATCCTCCTACTTATCTCTTAGTTTACCTGTAGCCTATCCTGGACACCTGCTATTCCCAGATACTCCTTATCCCTGTGTCCTGTTTTTCTAGACTGTTTTTCTTAAGACCACATCAACTATAACGATTTATCTTGTGCCAGTATGTTCTCTATCTGTACTCTATTTTTTCTATGTATTATGCACCTCAGTAATTTTCCATTGCTACTGTTACAAAGCCATTGAACTTAACATTGCTTAAAACTAATTCTAAAGGTTTATAAATTCCATTTTGTGATTTTGTGTTCCCCTTGTTTCGGTGTATAGAGATTTGATGGCACTGATTGGTATATGCAAGGCCAGTGCCTTCTCCACAGACTATGTCACATTTTCTCTGCCACTTTTTAACAAAGTCCAAAAAGGATCAGCTACACAAGCACAACCCAGGACTCAGGAATCCACCTTTAACAAATGTCAAGAGACAGGAAACCATGCTGATCACGGTAAAGACAGAGGGGATAATGGAGATGCAGAATGTATTAAGGGCTCCTCAGCTGGCTAATCCAGTAAGCAGCGCTTAGCAGCGAGGAAATATGGCACCCCAACATGGAGAGAGATTTCAAAATCACCACATGCTTTCCTGCCCTACCCCACTGTCAGGAGCTGAGAATTATAGGCTTTGCACAGATTGCAGTCCCTTTCCTAGCTGCCTTGTGGCAGAGCAATGTCTTAGTGACATTTTCACAAAAGAGTAAGTTGGAGCACAGCTAGGTTTTCTGAGAGTCTATCATACTGTCCTCCACTAGGTAGGGTGTTCACACCTCCTAGTACACCAAACATGCACATAACCTTAACCTCTCCACATGCTATCTGCTTGAATCACTTCTCACTATCAACACTCACACAATGCAAGTGTTTACCAGGGACACAAACTTACCTGCATCCTGCCCTGCCTGACTTCTTGCTCTTGCCATGAGGCAAATATAGCTCTGCAGCAAGCATGGCTAGTACTCCAGCACTGCCATCAGGTGCCTACTTTGCACTGCTGACACCCAAGTTGGCAGGACATTCTCCACCAATTTGCTGCTATTTCACAGAGACCCAGCAGAGAAACAGGGTCAGTATGGAGCTGGCAGAAAAGGCAGAGGGGTTCTTTCACCCTCCTATGCTTGCCTGTGATTATTAGTTCTCCAGCTCTTGCCATGCTGCTGTCAGTCCTCGGCACAAAGCCAGCAGGTTATGTGTCAACCAAAAGATTGTTGTGAGACTGCTACAAGGTACAGGCCACTGCCCCCATGGCTGCTGAGCAGGGGAGAGGAGCTGGGGGAGACCCCAGAGGAGGCTGGGCAGGGCCCATGGGGCTTCAGAGCCCTGACAAGCAGAATTAAATGAATTTATGGATAGGAAAAGACAGGCAAAATAATATAAATCATGCATCCTGATGACCTCTTACACAATACTATGCAGGATTATGCCTTTCTCTAAAAATGTTTTAAATCCTGTCTGTTTTGTCTTTTGCATATGAAATGTTGTAGTGTCCAGCTGTGATTCCATCTCCTGCCTGCTTCTTCACCTAGGAATAATTCTTTTTCTGTATTTATGTTAACTCGGAGGAGATCCTAGTCTGTGTTAAAAGTTCCCTCCTGAGTGTTTTCTATAACTATGCAGATCTATCTCCTTACCTCTTTCCTCCCATGCTTTTACATGATGTGAAATTACTTCTTCACCTTGCAAAACGATGTAATTTTTCATATTTTTCTTAAATTACAAAGCTTAAAATTGCCCACAGACATCATCAGTCTAAGCCATGGTTATGCAATTGTTGCTAAAGATAATGAACTTCCTACTGCTCAGGATGGTCTTGACATTTCTGTATTATCCGGGATTTCTATATTACCTCGTATTTGCAAAAATCAAGATACACATCTCATGAGAATTTTTCTCACTGTGTTTTATAGCAGTTCCATTTCGATGTGATATGAGGACAAGCTTGTCTGTTCTGGCTATATCAATTTTCTTATTTTTCCAAACTCTTCCTAGAATTATGTATTTCTCAGATATATTTCCCTGGATTCATTAGAGCTAGGATATTACTCCCATTCTTTGAAGCAAAGTTTGGCTTTCATATAGATTTATTAATTAACACGAGAGTTTACCCCTATATTTACATTTGTGCACTAGAAGCTTTGCTTTCTGAAACAAATACAAGGGATAGAGAAATGAGAATCTAATATTGTACATCTGTTCATGAAAATTATTCTGTTTGCAAGTGAAAATATGCTCTGCTGTGTTAATGGACGTTGCCTGAGCAGAAATTTAAACATAGAGCTCTTCCCTAAAACCTAGTAAATATTACCTAGAAGTAAATATATAGTCAAGGTTGCTTAATGATTTCTTCCATGATGCATAAAATATAGTTCACTCACAGAATCATAGAACAGTTAGGGTTGGAAAGGATCATCTAGTTCCACCCCCCCTGGTCATATTACTGTGTACTGGAAAACTTGAAAGTATGTTGAGGCTTTAGCATCTGTTCTGCCTTGTCAGTTTTCATAGATTTTCAGCAAGGTAAGTCAAGTTACACGGTAGCTTAGAGCAGTCCATTTGGTAGACTTGTTGTCTAAGTATGGATGTTACTGGCTCAAAAGATATTTGTACAGTGCATTTGCTTTGAAAGGGCTTATCTAGGTGATAAGTATTTAAAAGTAATTGCAATAACTTCATTTTTAAAGCTACAAAGTACAGATATTTCCCATGATTTAGAAACTCTTTTCTATCAGTCAGTGCTATCTTGAAAATTGTATGTATTTTCTAGGCCAAAGTAAATGATAAATATTTATTTGTATTTTCAGCCTAGAAATATGGCCTGTTTGGAGGTTATATTCTGAGTATGCAAAATATATATTTTAAGATACTTTACTAACCTTATCCAGAATTTAATATAGTATTTTGAAAAGACCTGTGTTACTATCAAGACTTCAATGTGTCTTTTTGCTTAATTCTGGAAGAATGTCTTAAGAATACGTACCAAAAATTAGCTGAACAGTGTAGCAATTTTTTTTTAAAGATAATACTTATTAATGGTATACATAAAACTTAGAGGAAGTATCTGCTGAATATTTCACATAAATTACAGGTCCATAAGATTTAAGGTCTATTACTTTGAAATATAATGTTGGTTATTTTATTTAATAAATGAAAAAAATTCTGATACGTAAATGTTCAGACATATGTGGTTATTAAGTTCTCTGCTGGAAGATCTTATATGGTTCTCCAAAGCAATGAGAATTGTAAGAATAATAGAAATCTGTAAAAGTGAAGGCCATAGAACTGGTGTTATTATCTTTTTATATCTGTAGTGACTTTATAAAAATTTTGAATGGAAATTTATATAATTCATATTCTTTATGTGCTATAGAATAAAAAGCCATAATAACAATTGGTTTAAAAGGCATAAGATTTTTACTTGCACTACATGAAAGCAACTAAGAATTACAAGAGTAATTTCTCCATTTCAAATTTGTACAAAGAATTTTATCGCTTCAGTGCATCTGTAGTTTTTTCTGCCTTTTTTCATAGGAAAAAATTAATAGACAAATCATAAAAATGTTTGCTTTTCACACTTTTACTTTACCAGATTATACAAAGGAGAAAAAATACTTTTAAAATTTGAAAATGAGTCCCTTCAAAACAATTGTATCTTGTTACAAATATCTGGAAAGATATCTTTAAAAATAAAACTTAAAAATACCAAAGGATCATTTCAGATCACAATATTTTTTAAAATAACTTGGAGAGGCATGGAGAACTCTAGACAAACTCACTATTTAAAATTACTGTAGTCACCTGCTTTTTCCACTTCTCAAAATGGAAAAAGTGTCTTTGTCTCCCTCTTTCTCTGAAGCAAATCCTCTTTTCATGGCTTTATATTACAAAATAAAATAAATAGCTACACCATCAACTGCTCACTTTGTCATCTGTATGGTATGCTTTCTGTACTGCACATTTAAAAATAAGAAATAACAGATGAAGATAAATCTTTGATTTTGAACCTCACACCAGTCTGTTTTTTGGCTTTTGAAGACAGCTATGTCAATTTTATCAAGAAGTGATTATCGGAGCCCTGAGCTACTACTCTCATGGAAAACTTGCTTTTCACTAACAATTATTTCTCTTTACTAAGTCTGTCCGGTGAACACTGTAACCAGTAGAGTCTCACTGTGAATAAATTAGAATCTGAGGCCACCAAATTTGCCTGTTCTCTTTTGTATTCAGTACTATGGTTCAACCATGCAAAAATCTGCAAGGGCATTGATAGCTGATGGTAGTGGTTAGTTCTCAATACTCATTGGCATTCAGCTTTAACCTTGGTCAAACCTTGGAGTTATACTTTGGCAGGCTTAAACCTGAATTCCAAAACTTAAAAAAGAAAACCTGAGCTCTTAGAACTAGTGTTCTTCATCCTGATGTCTTCAGCCAACTGAATTGCTCTTAAAGCCACTGAAGAAGAAGTTTTACCTGTAAGAATAACAGCATTTTCTCATCAATCAGGCCATGAGAAACTCGGATGAGCTTACTCTGGTGACTGATCTGAGGATAGCCCTGTAACTCGACAGGAAAATGTCATTGCACAAGTCTCTTGACAGTTGCTCTTTTATTTTACACCTGTACACTCCTCCAAAGAAAGAAGAGGAAGAAATGCAGTTGGAATCACAAAGTATTTCACTGTCAAAGCTATCTTTCTTCTATGCTACAGTGGAAAGAGGAAAACGCATTTAACTTCCTGTTTAGCTTGTTGTTTCAATGGTCTGATTTGTTTATATATTAGCTGGGAACAGAAAGAATTCAAGAATGTAGGTTTTACAACAAGAAAATAATTCTAGTTAATGCTTTAAGACACTAAGTAAAATGATGTAAAGAAGACACAGAATATCTCAGGTAGTTTGGGAGTCCTGGTATGTTTCAACTCTAGGAATATATGCAAAATGCCAAAGAAAAAGAACATGTTTTGATTAAAAGGAAAAATACTTAGGTTAAAGAGTGCTAGCAGATGACCACCCCCTTGGAGAAAAATCTTACCTAGTTTAAGTTTAGAAATAAAATTATATATAAATTCTTAGGGCATCTGCAGATGGGAAACCTTGAAGAATATTTCCCTTGAAGTAGTTGAATATTGCTAACAATATATAATCTTATTTTATATAAAAACTGTCTTCTATATAAGGTAAATTGTGTTTTGCTTCAGAGCAGCAGTATAATGTTAAATTCCATAATTTCAGTTTAGTTTGTAGAACAATTTGAGGCATATGAATGGCATAGAGCCATTTTAGAGGAAACTAACTGGAAACTTCGCTCCAGATATACACCAAATGCACTCTAGCCTCAAAGGTGACAGAGTGGTCCAAAAAAGTGTTTGGTCCTTTGGTCAGCTCAATATAACAAAAAAAAAAAGCCATCCAAACTGTCTATGGAGTTGTTGTAGAAGAATCTGCACTTTCTTATCTCTTAATACTTACTACTAATCAGTATTATTTCAATCTACTGATTCACTCTTACAAAACCAAATTAATTGCTAAGGAAATCATTGAATATTTGTGTCTATTCCTAATCCACTGTACTCTTATACTCCATAAAATAAATCCATGTCTTGCTCATTCGGTGTGAACTGACTTTTGACTGTAAAAAGACACAACTTGAGTCTTGTTTCTTATCTTCACAGCTTTCTAATCACATACGCATTAGCAAGTCTAAAACCCACTGCACGTATAAATACTGCCTGCATTTCTTACTATCCTTTTTCTAAGATCTATTTGTATTATTTTATAAAATTACTCAGTGTTCTTAATGGTATTTTAACCATTTCTTAATACCATTGCAGTTCAAATTTCTTAATAATAATTCAGTAATATATTTTATAACACTTCTTTATATTAGCTCTAATGTTACACAATATCATAGGCCAAGTTTAATAGGTCTAGAATTAAGAGTTTAGATTCCTAAAGATGTCTATAAAATAGTGATTAACAGATAAGAAAGTCTTTTCCTTACACAAGTCTAGAGATACTGTCTCTTATAATCTAATCGTTTAAATGGAGTTTGCTCTCAGAGACTTGTTTGCCTCTGTCCTTGATCGATATATCAGCTTGGAACAAGACATCAGGCTGCCATAATTCTCATGTTTCAAACCGAGGTTAACTGCTTCTGTGTTTTAACACAGGCCATAGGCAACATGGATCATTTCTTAGATAGCTGGGTCATTAATGCTTTAAAATGTGATGTATTTTTCATTTCTTAATTAGCCCTAGTTGCTGTTTTCATCCTGCCTTCTCTTCCTTGCTGAGTCTTTTACCTGCTAATCTTCAAATTCTTTCTCAGGACTCATTTATTTCAGAAAGTTCTTCTGAAAAACAGTTCAAGAAATGCATGCAACAGAGACATCTTTAGTGATACATAAGTGCACTCCTTATTCTCCACCTGATCAGGTTCTGTACCTACAATGTGGTCCACTATCTTTTATTTCTGTTTACATTCAATTCAGGGACTTTTTTTGTTTTTCCTTCCATATATTATTTATACACCTCAATGAATTTTATAGCATACTTGTACTTACATGCACATATAAAAAAATCATAATGGAAACACTTTATATATCTTTTGTTTCCTTATATTCATATTATGATGTTGATGCCACAGTGCTTTGTTTCAACTAAGTTTTTGTTTAGTTCCTAAAGCAATAAGAATATTTTCTGGTCAAATAAATAAATGACTGAATAGTGAAGAAATAAAAAAAGAAATCTGTTTATTCATTTTACTTGCAGTATTTTTTCCGCACTTTTCACATTATGGAATACACATCTTTTAAATTAGATTAGTTTTCATCATTTCCCAATTTGCTAGATCTCTAAGTTAATACACTGCGTGTCACAACTGGAAGCAGAAAATCGTTGTAGAATAAAGTTTACTCTGTAGACTTTCCAATTTTTTTTTTTTTTTCTCTGATGGATATAGAATTCTCTTATCCTCATTACCTGGATTAATATTGTAATAAATTTTTAATATGATCACCCTAAATAAATTAAAAAACCTAATTTCTGATTTTAAATTAACTAAACAGAGCAGACAATCCAGAAAGATTTGCTATCTCTACATTAATTTAATCTCTTTGTTTCTTCAAGTCCGATTTTGCAAACTAATATTTAATCTGCATGTCACTCATAGTCCTATAATCTTGTTAGCCTTTCTTCTGATGTATGTCTTCGGAAATCTTTATTGTTAGTCTAGAGATAAGGCAAACAAGATTGTGAGGAGAATGGGACCTCTGGTGAGTAAGAGGATTCCCTTTTATTATCAGCTTGAATGGTAACTGGCAAGGTATAATCTCTGGGCATACTGAGACCTTTCCTTGCACTCCTCACAGTCTGGTTGGGCTTCATTTGTCATCCTTTGTACTACTTTTGCATCTGCTATTCCTTTTCCTTTCCCTTTCAAGAAACCAAAAATGTGTCTCAAGAACATTCCCTCCACTTTTCTCCCTTACCTAGTTTTAACTCTTTAATCACTTTCATCCCTCTGATTATTCCTCTCTGGACCATATATCAAGATTCCCTGAGGCCTGTAGGAAGTCTCTGCCTTCCATTCAAAAGCAGTTTTACAACACAGTACAGTAACAACATTTAGAGGAATGGCTTCTAGGTTATTTTCCCTCAGACTTCAGGTGGAGAGATGATTTTGGAACATTTATTAATTTTAAAATGTTTAGTGGTATATATTTAGTACCTGTTGAAAGCCAGTCTGGAAGCTCTGGAGAGAGAAATAATTATCATGAACAGCATACTGAATGCTTTGGAGACTGTTAACCAGCCCCACAACAAAACCAACAGAAAAGAACTCAATTATTCTGGAGACTCACAGACTAGGCTAGTTAAGCCTATAACATTTCTGCTGAGAATAGCTCTCAGTTACAAGGGTAGATTCTTGTTAATGCTGGGCAAGCATAAAGATTTTCATACGGCTAACTGCTTTTCACAGAATACAAAACATAATATGGGTGTGTGCTCAGTGTCAATATATATGCTGGATCCATAAGCTTCGTCTGGGACAAAAGGTGACCATCTCAGCCTAGTTGTGTTTGTATTATCTTTGTCATTCAAGCAAAATTAATCTGGCTTCTTTGAGTTTACTTATCTAAAATACGGCACTCAAAAATGCAGGAAATACTGAACTTCTGAATTGGTTGCTGATTACTAAATTGGATGATCGTTGCAAATATGACCCTGTTTAGATCTTGCTTAGACATGAAAATTAATTCAATTAATCGAATCCATTATAAGAACAATTTAGCTGAATTCCATATGCTGACATCTTGCTGTTCTCGATGATTGACTAAGCTCCATTAATACAAGTTTCTTATCTCACTTGTATTAATATTGAGTAAGTTCCTTCAGTGGAGTTCCTCGCATATAAAATCTAATAACATGTCAGACCAAGACATGTTGCATCTGGAATTGCTGGTGTCCGCTGTCAAGTGTACAGTGCAAACAATTTCCAAAACTTGATTTGCTAAACTGAAGTTAAAAATGTTTTATTGCATTCTGTTTGTGCTTTATGGAGAGCACAATGCTCTTTCTCTAGCTCCCACAGTAAGAGGACAGCATTATACTAGCAAAAACTGGGAGAACTGCAATATTCATTAAGATTCACAGTGTATTTTTTGGAAGTGTAGCATGATTGGGTGTATTAAGGTTATTCCAAGAAAACATATGCTTACTTCAGCAGAAACCAAGAGCCATAGTTATTGTGCTTAGTTAATTTAAAGAAGAGTTTGTAAAAATAAAGATTTGCCAGCAATTTTTTACCCTTTTTGTGTTTGTACTCTAGCTGTCTTGACAGAATATAACCAACAGATGTAAAATGTACAACTATTGTGGAGAAAGTGCTATAGTACTTGGTTTTTGTTATGCTTTTTAGAACCCAGATTATCGAATGCACAGATTTATCCACAAGTATTTCACATGACATTTGGGATATTGATCTATCATTTAAACACAAATTCTTTAATACTTAACTCACCTTGACTCTTGCAACAAACTGAGGGCACAATAACCATGAATATCTCCTGTCTTAGAAAAAATTGTAACTGATATAAATCACTGCAATAGAGTTAAGAAGTCATGATAACCTAAATATCAGAGTTGCTTTTCTCTCAAGCAAGGATTCCCACTGCAGATATATTTATGAAAGGACAGTTAACACGCCTTCTCAAGTAGGTGTTCTTTTCCCTTACAAAAATCTTGTAACAAGCTGCTGAACCTTCTGGGATGCTTTTTTTTTTTTTAATCTCATTGATATTGACTTACTTTTTTATGTAATATGAAAAAAAAAAGATAAAAAAGCAGCACACAGATGGCTGAGCACACCTTTTCTCAGTGTGCATAGTAGCATATCTTGAAATACTTCTCAGTTCAAGCTTCAGACCATACTGTATGAGGTAGTGATCTGAACTTGTGCAGCTGATCAGCAGAAAGCTCCCTACTCTTTTCAGGACTGCTGACACTACTCTTACCACACAGTACTGGAAACATCTGTCTTCTGAATTAGAAACAGGTATTATAACATACTCCCAGCAACTAACTAATGTAAAGTGTTTCCATGCATTTAATATTTATTTGCTGCAGTGACACTTAAGAATGAAGATGAACTTTAGATTTAAACAGAAGTTGCTCCTAGGGAGAGAGTGCATGACAGCAGCCATGAATTCTCCAGGAGATACACTGCTTGTGCACAGAACCATTAACAAGTTCTTTTTTAGAATAAAGAAGGGAAAGTCTTTCAAGTTATCCCTGGGCTGATAAGCTCCAACTCTATCTCCTTTCTTAGCAGAGGAGCTCTCATGGTTCCCTGGCCTCTTCTGTTTTAGAGATGTGTTTTTTCTCATTTTGAAAACTGGTTTTCCAGTGAAAAAGAGCTGTGAGTGGCATAATCCAATCACAAGGTAGGCAAGTAGGGCCAAAAGGTTTCCACTCTCAGAAATATTCTACAGACTTTCAAGCATCCACTTTTCCAGTGCTTCAGATCACTGGAGTGTCATTACCTACAAATACTATCTACAAAATGGGAAAATTCAACACATTCTCCTCTGCACTTTTGCAAACAAATTACTTGAGTCTTGGGAGGAGTTAATGTCTGACCTTCTGTATGCAGTTTTCTTTTTCAGCCTTCAGATGGTCTCAATTCTCTTGCATTTTAGTCCTCAAACATACATGATCTAAAAAAAAAGACATACAAATAAGAGGTTTTAAAATTTCACATATTAAGCATTTATGCATAACTAGTGTCTGCTAATTAGGGACAGATTAATTTGGGTTTCTTGGAAGCAAGTAGAAAGGCATTATCTGCAAAAATACAAGTAAGTGTCCTATTCCAACTTTTCTGAAAATTGCGGTGCTCTAATTTCAGCAAATTCGGTGAAGAGCCAGTGTCAGATTCCCACACTAAAAAAATCCCATTTTCATGTGATATGCAGCTCTGGAGCTTTTAGGACTCATTTCAATTTTGAATTATAGATAAAGTATGTAGTTGGCAAATGTTCCCTGATGCATTAAGCATAAAAAAAGGAAGTATAGTAAACTTCAGGTCTCCTTAAATGCTTTCTGTATATTTACTTCTGTACATGAATACATTTGAGTGTCTGTTTGGATATTACTGACAACATGGTGAGAGCAACTAAAGAGAAAATTGAACACAATGACTGATCAGTTCAAAGAGAGTATTTTCTGATGTCTTAATTTTTCATTAAAGGGATAAACTTGAGACAGACTTGCAAATGGGAGCCATATATTTCACAGAAAATAGTGCAGCCAGCGCTGTGGAAGCAGTTCCCAGTAGCTTGTTCAGAATCAGCTTCTGCTTTCTGCAAGGCCACCTCAGAACAGAAACAGCATAAAAACAGTCAGCAAACAAAAGCCAATATGTACCATCCATAAGAATGACAGGAAACACTTTATTGAATGATTGGAAGATTGAAGCAAACTCATGGTGGTAACTTTCTATTTAAAATGCTGAAAAGCCGCTCAAGACTTTATTCAAGGTTTAGGGTCTTAACATAAGATTAATTTTAACCCTTAGACCACCACCTTCTTTTAGAGATTTGGGCCCTGTTAACCAGACCTGCAAGGAGTGAATTCCTTTCAGCATAAGGCTAAAGCCAGGTCAGGTCTTTAACAAACAGAAAAGACTGGTTTCTGCCTGGAACTACTTTTTGGACCAACAGTTAAGAGACAACATGTTTTGTTCAGCAGAGCATTCCAGATGTGTAACTCTTTGAATTTGTATACCTGAAAAAAAAGCATCAAAGGCACATCCAATACAATACTATTGATGCAAAACCCAAGCTGGGAGAAGCTGCTGGACTGCTGGACATTCTGGTATTCATAATTTTTTAATCCTTCTGTTTAGTTTTCTTCACTGCCCGTGTTTCTTAATTGTCAATATAGTCTAGAAGACACACTGGGCTGGTCAGATTGGTCTCAGTGTCTGCAGAGTGTTAGAAAGGTACAGCTTAGAGATGGTTATTTTTAAAATACAAGAGAAATAAAAAAAAAAAATAACTTGAGAAATTGCTACAAAATGTAGTTAAAACTTTATAAAGAGAAAAGTACATTCCACTGACCACGGACTAAGCTTTACCAGCACAAATGAGGAAGTATTTGAAAACATTTCTGAAAGTGGAAGACCTGTGTTAACTTTGGATGCTACTAATATTCATGTTGCAAGGAAATGTAGCAAAGTACTGGAGCATATGCTGATGTGAATTCCAGCTTGTATAGTTGAAACATTGATGGTGTTCTGTAGAAACAATAGTAAAAAAAAGCAGACTAAATAGCAGAAAAGCAGACTAAATAGCTTATTTAATGTAAGCAAAGTCTGTGAGTTCATATAATCTTGTATAGTCTGTTAACATCTAAGCTTCTTTTAACACAAAGAATCAGTAAAGAAAAGCAAATGGGAATGAAAGTTTCTAACACTATTTCCACAGAAACACTTTGTGAGACACTGAGTGAATAATTTCAGGTATTAAAGGTATAGGCTAAGTGGATTAAGTATTTCGTTCAAAATATTCTGATAACATATGCCTTTGATCTGCAGCAGTGCCAAAGGTGGCAGCTCCAACCACAGCAGACTCCAGTGGAAAGCTTCAGATTCCCACATGGGAGATTAGAAACTGATTCATCAGTCTTTTTTGATCAAAGGACTTAAGCAGCTGCTTAACTATACCTTGAATTACTCTAGTGAATTGAAGTCCTAGCTTCTGAGGAATGAAATAAAGCTGGAAACACACAGGACCATTGGACAAAATAGAAGGGACATAGGGAATTCATAGGGAATGATGGGGTGCATGTGCAAACAATCTGTTCCCAAAGTCTGTTGGCACTGATCACATTTTTGCTTGGAACTGGCATCAAGCATAGCCAACTGTTCTGGGAGGTTGCCTAAGGAGGAGGAATTTAGGCATTTAAGTTTTGAAACTTTGGTTGAAGCTGCTGAAAAAAATCTCATTGATTACAGTGATTTCTTTTTTTTTAGGCTTTTAGGAGCTACAGAGCTACCTCTGCACAGGCCTGTTTGCAACCCATTCAAAGAATGGTTTTTTAAAGGACTGCAATCTCAATGTTGCTTTTTCTTCATGATTTTGCTCACCTGTTCCACAACATAAATATCACATCTGTGTGTCAAAGTAGTTGCTAATAATGTGGTGCTATTCACAAAGCTAGGACTTTCCTGGTGTCTTTCTTACACTCAATTTTTCTCTGTCTCACCCTTTCCTTCTTCATGCTGCCTTGTTAATGTGGCCTTTGTTGCTCAGTAAACTTGAAGACAAAAAGAGAAATAGCATCAAAAGCATCTATAATGTTGTGCATGTTAATTATGAGCTTTTTCAGGCACTTCAGGAACAGCAGTTTGATAGTCTTAATTGTTAGTGGCTTAAAGGCAAATAGATCAGCTTACTGCAGAAAACAAAACAAAACCAAACCAAAAGCTACAGAAACATTCATTTTCCAGCTAAGTTTACTTATTTTATGTCAATCCTCTTGCCAAAGGCAGTATGCTTAAATATCAACTGACACGTATATCAAACACAGAGATTGTATTGCAGTCTGAGTAATCTGACCTCGCAATATTTTCACAATAGAATATTCAGTTGCTTTTTACTTATGTTTGTTGACTTACATTCTGATGTTTAGAGTTGTTGGCACAGTCGTATTCACTTTGTGAAGTGCAGGGGTGGATAATGCCCGGGGATGCAATTGTTGTCTATCATGACAGCATTTTTGCTCTAGTGTGAAAAATGACCATGGAAAACAGAGAATGGATTACAATTGGAGAAATATTCCTTAGTAGAACAGGACTTCAGTCTTTTTTGGGTTTTTGTTTTTTTTTTGTTTTGTTTTGTTTTATTTTGATGATGCTTTGAATTCACCTAAATTCAGGGAAATGCATATCTGACCTTATTTGCAGATTAGACGTTTCAGATGTACAACACATTAATGTAGCTGGTACATTCTACACTATAACAAGTGACCTATGCCTCTAGCAGTTATTTTTTTCCTTTCTTTGATTTGTTATCCTCGAACCATTTTATGCTGAGAGATACTGTGTTATTGCTGTAAAATTTCCTATAATTGTATTACGTTGCAGAGGAAAAAAGTCAGTTAGTCACTCAACAATGACAAACATCTTTGCTGAAGAAAGAACATTTTTTTCATATTTCTGACATATTTTTATTATGCAGTTTTTTGTATTCACAGACAGATAAAGCAGAGTTTATGAAAGCAAATGTCATTTCCTTCTTTCAATGAGGTAGACTTATAATTATCTGATATATATATATATGCTTATACTAGACCCATGAGTGCTATTGAGGTATTTTTTCTGCATCATACAGTAGAAGCAAGAACAAAGTGCTGTAAGTCATATTTGCACTCCTGGATTCTTGATTTAGCCCTTGATCAGCTGGAAGCACACTGTGGTTGCTTTACATTACAGCTGATGCCAACTTCTTGTGTTGGGCACTTAGGTGTGAATGACCTACACACTCAATTTCACTTTCTTTTGTGTAATCCTGCTGCCTCAGGACCATGTGAACTATCAGCTCTTCCTGAGAGTGAAGAGCTGTTACTGACTTTGTATACCCCTTACAAGATAGCCTCTATTATTATTTTATATTACTGCTAGCAGTTTCTGTTAGTGACACATAAAAGATCTTTTGACCACTACTTCACACATCTTCTAATAACAACTTTCTTTAGAGCATACATACTTTTTGAACTGAACTTCATTTACTTCTGTGGGTATTATACAGGATAATAGGAAATGGCAGTAGACAGTATTTTATAAATAATTTGAGGAAAATCATATTGAATTCTACCAGTTATTTACAGATAACCATGTAATGCCAAATTTTGAAAGATGACTACTTCCGTACAGATTTATTTTTAGGATGGCATTTTCAAGCATCATCATCCATTTCCTGGGAACAAACCCTTTATGTTGCCTCACAAGACAATGATGTTTCTCTTCAGCTTTTCTTGACAGTTTATTTTCTTCTTATAAATCAATTATTTAATGGGGAAGAACATCAAGCCAACAGGAAAAAGTTTAGATGAACCTGCTAAAATAAAAAATATAATTGGTGTTTTATTCTTGTCATTGACTTAAATTCCTTGGCCACTCCTAAGTGTTTGCTTTTCCCTCTCTCTACTTTCAAGCTTTCTAGTGTGCAAGTGTAAAGTCCCACAGTAAGGCTGTTAAGAAAAAGCTGCATTGTAACATTACAGTCACTTGCAATAAGAAGCACTTATATTTTACTTTGGATGAAGAAGGTTTGCAAGACATCACTTTTGTCTGCTTGCCACCTGCAGTACATTTGATAGGGGCCAAACAAGGCATTGCCTGTGAGCAGTCTGCAGAGTGCACATTGGTTTCCACTCAAGTGGGGTTTTGTGTCACTAGCTTCTCCTTTGTGCTATAAAAACTCAAAATACAGCCAGTAGTAAAACAGGCAACACTTGTGTGCGTAACAATGCAGGATGAGAGTCTGTTTAGGAAGCCCTATCTTGCAGAATTGGACATGAAGAGCTATCTATTCAAGTATGAGTGATCACAAGGGATCTCAGAGCTGACCTTGAAGAACCTGTAAAGCAAGTGCTCATAAATGACAATATCAACACTTAGGTGCACTGTTTTTCCTTCTTACAATAAGCCATGGCAATACCATACAATTATTTTCCCTAGAAAGTCTTGCTAATGTTATATTTGTTTTCTCCACCTGCTGTGTTTATGAGTTGGGAGGGACCATGAAGATAATCTTCTGGGTTTTCATAGAATCATGGAAAAGTTTGAGTTGGAAAGGACCTTAAGATCATCTAGTTCCATCCCCCTGCCATGGGCCAGGGATGCCTCACACTAAACCATGTTACCCAAGGCCCTGTCCAACTTGCCCTTGAACACTGCTAGGCATGGAATATTCACAACTTCCTTGGGAAGACAACAGTCCCTGATGAAGAGTCCCTCTCCAGTTTTGGACCCATTAATGTTGATTTCCACCAAAGCCCAGCCTGCCATTTGAAAAATGCTGTCTGACCAATATAATTTTTATTTGATATTTTGCTTCCTTATTGCTTGGATCTTGAATACAGCACAAATATTGACACTCAGTGGGACAGATTTCATAACTGATAGCTTTCATAACTGATGGGTTTTAGGGCCATTAGTACTTATTTTCAGCTAGTTTTAAAAAGTATTATTTTCATAATAATATTAAGTGGCAGGTTTGCCCTTTAATTATTCTTTTTTTTCTGCTCTCACCAGTTTTTTATGGTTACTGACGAGTGTATTGAGAAAAAAATGGCATTTATTTTAAGAAGCAGACATTCGCCTAAGAATATTAACACTAAACCAGGAACTTTTAGAACTCTTAACAAAAATTTCACTGTAAAATCTTCACATTCATTTTTTAGTCAGCCTTTTTAAACAAAATCCTTGGAACTTGAGTGACCTTGCAGAACATGAAACATTTTGATGGTAAAACTGTAAAGGTATTTTATTCAGAGTAACTTGTTCCTGAAGTGAAGGTGAAAATTTCTCTCTTAACAGTACTATAGTCATCCTGCATAGGAAAATGCAAGCTTATGAAGACACAAACCAAGACAGCATCTAGGAACTGAATTAGGCAAAATGCAAGAAGGTATGTCTTCCACTAAAGAGACATTTCTGAAAGAAGTTTTTACAGAGATTTCTTTTTCTTACTTTCTGAGATGTGATGAAAGAAGTATTTTTTTTATAATTGTTTTTCAGAAGGATAATTGTGAAGCTGCCTTATCTCATGGCCTTAGAAACTTACTAGATTCTTATTCTCCATGGTCTTTCATGTTTTTAAAGAAATCCACACCTGTAAATGGTACCAGGTTAGGAGGATTGCCTCTTTTATTTCTTGTGCATAAGGGTAAGCAGCTTCAGTGGGTGGAGATCTAAACCGTATTAAAACAAAAGCAGAAACATCGCTTTGGCAAATAATGGTATACCTGATACTAAACTTGGAACACTTATATGATATTGATTGTATAATATATGGTTGTTGCTATTATGTGAATATGAGAATATTACGCTTTTCCCCAACAAGACTTAATGAGTGTTTTGTCATTCATAGGATTTGTGCTAATATGAATGGTATTATAGCCAGAAATCACATAGGTGTGATATGTTATCTGAATTGTGCAAGGTGATACCATGACTTGGTTGATTATTGACACCACAGAACTAAAAATAAAGCTAAAGAATGATTCTCATACAAAGATGATGTGTTGCTTAGTGAGATCTTCTGACAGAGGCCTTACAAAAGTTAAAATTGGTGACGCACCAGTAGGCGAAGTCAAGGGGGGGCTTTTTTTGTGTGTCTGAACCAGCACTTCTTAAACTGTGACCTATTGCCTGTAAGTGAGGGTGTAATAGCTCTTCAGGAGATGAGTCAAAATTATTCAAAGCAAAATAAAGAGCTACATTATACACAATCTCCTGCTTTCAAATATGCTAACAAAATGGGAGGGCAGTAAGAGCAAACGGTCGTGAAATGTTCACCAAACTGTTACTAGATTGTAACTGAAAACTGTTACAGTTCCCCCCAGGATGGCCTTTGATATATTCTGAAAAGTTTTGGGAATTCCTGGATAAATTAGAAAAACGCAGGGGATTTGGGCATTAAAAAGGCTGAATAGGGCAGATGTAGAAAGTGATTTATGCATTCATAGAATTATAGGAAAAGTAACTCTTCTTGCAGTTCTATGCTAGAAAAATAGAGTGAGTGTAATTAAAGAGAATTACCATCCTAGTTTTTGTTATTTGCTCTAATTTTTTCTTTTCGTTGTTGTTGCCCATTGACCTTTCATGATCTAGTTGTGTTGTAAAAATACTTCTGCACCCAGTCAAGGATTCTGAATCTAGACCCCATGTCATTAGTTTGCTTTCTGAGTCACAGAATTTTTTGAGGTAAACAGCACCCTTTTGTGACAGAGCACTGAATATAAATCACAGGAAACAACTCTTAGTAATATGGTTTACAGAGACCTTTGTTCCTTCACAACTCTCATTTAGTCACTTAAAGATGACATGATGTGGCACTTCAGGACCTTTGTGCACTTTTTCTCTTTCCCCCTGTGTCCCTGTGTATTAATTAAATGTACATTACTAGAGACATTTGGTTTTCATGTTGCCATTGTAACCTACTTGCTTGAACCAAGTCCAACCAGTAAAAAATAAGAACCTGAAAACCTTTGATTGAAGTCTAACTTGATTTCTGCTTTTTATTGTCTATGGCACTAAAACTGAACAGAAAAATTCCAAAGGGAAAATCAGAAAAATTACATACTATAGAAAGAGAATCAAGTCTCTGTTAGGGTAGGTAAAATCTGTTATCTTCTTCTGCATTCTAAGTGCTTAAAACCTTGTCCACCTTTTCAAATTGTTCCATCTATTTTCAAAAAAGATAATTCCCACTACTCCTTATAAGCCTGACTTGCTTTATATATCAGAAGAGTACTATTACAATTACAAAATTCAAAGAATGATTTGGCATCATTAGCTAAAATGATCATTTACTTTTACTTGGGATATTCTGGAAGAGAAAGTAAATATATTTTGTAGCAAATTTGCAGGTTGCTACAAATATTTCCACTTTAGGACTTCTTTCTAATTTCAACTGGCAAATTACCTTTGTAAGAAATCGTTTTTTCTTTGCCTCTGTTTCTTTCCAAAGATTTTTCATGCACTTCTCATCTAATAGGTAGGATATACTGTATAGTGGAAAGCAAGCTGCTGGATTTGCTGCAATGAAACCAAAGACTTTTAAGTGTTTTTTCATTGAAGAAAGGAAATAATTTGTTGGAAAAGAGATATGCTCTGGTTAAATGCCTAAACATAATAAACAGAACCTTTTTAAGGTCCTCTAGTGACTCCAGAAACACAGAAGAGGTAATCATGAAACATTTGTTTTGGGATTTTTTGATTGAAAAAAAAGAAAATCTTTCCTGTAAAAAAGTACTTATGTGCATTTGATTTTTGGTAGAAGCCCATACAGAAAATGACACGCTTGAAAACTGCAAGACTCATCTTGATGATCAGATTACAGTAAATTACTTAAATTCTAAAAAATAGCACAATGATAAAGAAAACAATTTTAATTTACTTGGTATATGAAAAAATATAGCTTATGATGCTATGATAAATCATCCCAAGTTTCCATAAATAAGGTTATCTTAAATGATGCATGCATCATCAACAGCAAATTAAATTATAATATCTTCTGACAACTGATGGTGGCGGAACTCCATTTTTTCGGTTTGCAAATGATTCATGCAACATTTTGCATTCTGCAAATGTTTTTATTTTTAGGTATCCATTGGGTAGTACGGGTAGGTTATTTTAGGCTGTTTAACTGTTTAGTTGTCATTACATATGATATGCATCTGGTGGTGAAAATAATGTGATGTATTTTTCTCTCCCATGATTTGATCACCAAAATTACAAGAATTTTATGTTTTTCTTTGTTGAAATTTTTTTGGGTTTTTGAAAATTTTTAGTTCATTTTTTAACAAAATTCATTGTCAGCCTGAAAGTGCATTAGTGAGAACCTAAGTCAGATTGCAGTGCAGAAATTTAATGAAAGCTTTACTAAATGTAAATATGTTAAGTAATAAAGAACAGATCTCTGATTGCCTTTGCCCTGTTGGAGTTCTGTATGTGGTGGTTTAAAACCAAACTGCACAGCTCGTGCACTCACTCCCCCAACTTGCTCCCCCAACTCCCAGAGAATTAGGAAGGAGAATCCAAAGAATGTAGCCTCCACGGGTTGAGATAAGAACAGTTTAATAACTAAAGTATAACACAAATCACTACTGCTACTACTACTACAAACAATAATGATAAAGGAAATAACAAGTGAAGAGAATACAACACCTCACCAGCCACCAAGCCATAACTCACCCCACCCTGCCCGACCAAGCACCGACCAATACCTCCTCCATCCCCCAGCGCCTCCAGCCCTCCCGGGTCTCTCCTGGTTACATCCTGGGTATGACGTGTTATGGTATGGAATACCTCTTTGGCTAGCCTGGGTCAGGTGTCCTGTCTCTCCTTCCTCCTGGCTTCCCCTCCTCCCTGGCAGAGCATGAGGCTCAGAAAGGCCTTGGACAAACCAAACATTTGAGCAGTAACTCAAAACATGCTTGCTATCAGCAACCGTTCCCAGCCTGAAAGTCAAAACGCAGAACTGCAGCAGCTACCAAGAAGGAGAAAAAATGACTGCTACTGCTGAACCCAGGACACTGTATTATGTTATCAAGTTGTAATGTGACAACTAGCTGGGAAGAATTACAGAAAAATAGAAGAATTATGTAAATATATAATAAACTGATTAAAAGTGAGGTGCTCTTTTCAAATGTTCACCTAGATTGCTAGAATATTAGGCAAATATTTCTGTGTCCATTGACTTAAGGATGCCAAATGAAATATTCCATGTTACTGAATAACCTGCATTTTTTTCCTTTAATCAGTCAAGTCAGTTTTAGGGGAAGAAATAGTTACAAGCTTTACCAGAAAATAGGCCAACTCTTCCTTTCCTCTGGTTATTTCAACTTTAGGAAGTGTTCTCTTTGACTAAAACCTGACCAGAGTGCAACTTCTTATATTAATGTTAGTTTAATAAGTGACTTGCTGTACCACTCATGGTATGTGAAGTGGTATGCTGACTCTATTATCATAAAAGTAATAGTGGAAATCACTGAACCACTGCCTTCATCTTGTCACAAACAGTTGATCATTACTAAGACAACATGTTAATTAACTACAGCCCTTTATGGGGCTACATGTGAAATGTAAAAATTTAAGTAACTGTAACCTCTCATTAATAAAGCCATATATGAATAACTGAAAGGAAAAATAAAAAAGGGAAGGCATTTGAAGTGCATGCCATTAATTCCATTGGGACTCGTCACTCTTCATGTGTGGAAATACAGAGAAATTTTAGATATGTTATGTGAATTATACTCATTTCAGGTTTGTTTCTTAATGTATTTGGTGCTGTTGGTGGATTTCCGAAGATATGGCTCATACTTTACTCTTCATTTTTTTGGTTGGCTTGTACAAAAAGAACCTTTCTCAAATAACTGTGTTACTAGATGATTTTTCCCATCCCTGCATATGTGATGTGGAGGGAGAATAACTCAATGTTTTTGAAATGCAGCTGATATAAAAGTAATTTCGTCCTGAGAGAAATACAAGAATTTTGAAGATAGTGAAAATGCTGAAGAAGGAAAGAAGGGTTTATAGGAAGAAGCTAAATAATTGCTAGCAATATTGTGTTTGCCTGTGATGGGGGAGAGGCTAGCTAAGCAACTGACTTAGATCACTTAGATCACATATCCTGTGACTATCGCATGTACTAGATATGCTTGTTGTACCATCTTGTGGTATGTATTACGGTGCTCCATTTGTTAAATACTTGATTGTGTGCTCCTAGAATTAGTAGCCCAACACAAAACAGAACTGATCAGCAAAATGTAAGTTCCAAACCATCCTAAATTGTAATTTGAAGTGGATTGAGTAGAACAGCATTGGTGACAGTAAGCGTAGAAGAGTCATGTAGAGGGTTATGGTACTGTTCTCTGACAAAAGTCAGTGATGCTAAAGAATAGCAATGTGATAAGACATCAACCAAACAGAAATCATATGCATAAGTTAAAGCATATGACTGGTTTCTAATGTTTTGTCCAGTATGTACTGCTGTGGTATTCTAAGAGCAAATAAATAAGAACAGCTTCTAAAATATTTATGTAAAAAATTATAAAGGGCAAACAGGAAGGCTTACATTCTTATTGTTCTATATTGCTCTAAATATGCATTTGATGTTGTTTTATTTTTTACTTATGGTATTCACACCAGTTTTAACTTTCTTTTGCATTTCTTACTTCCTTCTTTAATTGTTCGTTATACACAACTGACAAACTGTCCCTCTTCTTGACCTCTCTTTCTATGGTTTTATGTTTCTTTGACTCTGCTCTGTTTTCTAGCTCTTTCTTTTCTAGCCTTTTTTGCTGAGGCTCTGTACCTCTGCAATTTAAACAGCAGTGTATGTCCCTACTATGCTTCAAGTATTGTTTTAGTTCACTTCTGTTAATGAGATCAAGTAAAAAAAAAAGTCCCTGGCTCTTCAGTCAATAAAATTGCAAATTATTGGGAGTTTTGAAAAAGACTAAATTTATAGTAGGCCATGTATTGCTGAAACCTTAGGATTGCATCCTGCTTCATAAAATTAAAATTTCCATATCCCTCATTTAACATGTCTGTGCTCTGAATGAAGCTCAAAAATTCTCCTCTTCATCTGTCACTGATAATTAATGACAACTCTTTAGGAATTAATCAGTTGCCTCTCACCTCTCCTAGGTATACCCCACATTGCTTGAAAGTGTAGCATAAATGTCAGAGCTAGAATTAATGACAGACAAGATGTCTGCACAGTGAGCATTGACACAGCATCATTCATACTGCTCAAAACGTGTTTTTCTCCTAGTTACTCAAGCAACAAATTTTAGCCAGGAAAGATGAGAACTCCACAATGCAAAACCCTGTAATGTACTTGAAACCCTGACATTTCAGCTGGACAGTATTCAGCACTGAGACAGAAGGTCATGTAGAACTTCACTGTAAAAAGCTGCAGTGGCAGGCAGTGGATAAGAATTAATAGCTCTCAGGGTACTTTATTGAAGCCTCTGCTAACAATCGTCTTAGGAAAGAGGCCGATATATCTTGCCTCTGCCTTGTGAACAGGTAGTTTCTCTGAGCACATGCTCACAATCTTCACTAGAATGGATAAACAGCTCCCGGAACCTGTCCTCGGGCATTTGTGTTTTAATTTATTGCTGGTTATAAGAAATTTTTGTGTATGCCATGGTTGATGTTAGCACTGTGAGAGCCATCATCATTGCCTAAGGTATGTTTAGTCTCATACCCCGTGACTTTCACACTGTGAGCTCCATCCCCACTAATGTCAACCTTTTTTCAGGGGATTTACAATGTTCCTATTTGTCATTGAGCATTTCCAGTCACTTGAGAGAAAGAGGTCAAAGAACAGAGTGAGTGAGGCTGTTACTGGGGCACAAATAGCTATTACTTGGAGACAAATGGTTGTTGCTTGGACACTGACAGCACTTCTAAGGACAGCTTTTCTTACTGCAGGAGAGTACCAACCCTGTGATTTTCACCTTTTCTGTTATTTAGGAAAAAGAAGTCCTACACTACTTTAGTTAAAGCTAGTCTGGGAATCATTCAAAGGCTAAGTTTGAGAGAACCCAGGCAGACAGTACCAGCATTTCTTTATATCTCCAGTTTGGGCACGTCAACATTGAAAAAGGACCGCTTTTGAGGTTAACTGAAAAATAGTCCTGAGAACGTCACTTACAAGCTCTCTTCAGAAAAACAAAGCAAGTGGAAATCAAATTGAGCAAAGTATGATCACACCAACAGTACTGTGCTTCAGGAGCCTGCATTTTGGATGCATGTTAATTAAGAATTTTCCACACACAGCTACAGATGTTGGGAACCCATTTGTGAATATGACACTTAAAAATGTCTACATTTTGGGGGTCTACATGCAAGATAGCTATCTAAACTCCCCATACAGTCAATACAGATCTTGTACTCAGGGTAGTTGCCCTCACAGAGGTGCTTTGACCTTTTCAGTTATCCTGGAGTTTCTGAGACATTCGCATAGCAGATATGATGTGGGACCTATGAAAGGCCAGAGCCCTTCTGTGTAGGTTACTGAAGAACAGGAGGGATAATCAAGGTCTTCTTAAATAGCACTCTCTGTCTTTGTTTAAGCAATTAACCTCAGTTCTAGGTGTATCCTTTAGAGAAAACATATTGCTTGCGAGTCTCCATTGGCTATATTCATATCTGCAACCACTGAGTGGGTGTTTTAGATATCCTAAGGTAACTCAGAGAGCACTTCTGGACACACTTAGGCATCTGAACTTAGCCATAGATCTTGGAGTCTTATACTTGAAACAAATGCCATCCAAGGTGCTTAAACATTTCCAGTTGCTGAGCTTTAATTGTGAAGAACCAGATGTTTCTCTGTAAAAGAAGAATATAAAAAAACCTACTTCAGAAACTTTAATTTTCCATGGAAAATATCAAGGAAATAAATTGTAAACCAAAGGACATAGTTTGGCACTAGTTGGAGACCTATTTGAAATTGGTGGTACTGTAATGGTGAAAGCCTTTCAGATCCTTTGTTAGAAAATTCCAGTACTAAGAATATACCCTCAAATAAATGCACGCCATAATTGCACTCAACAGCATTTACAGAGATGTGGATAAATATCCCATCTCACAATTAGGGAAAGGAAGATCTCCAGAGTAACTTGGCAGTAGCTGCTTTTCTCCTATCTCAAAGTGATTTGGAAGTACCTCACAAAACAAACAGCGAATTTAGTATTTACATTTCATCATTTCCTTCAGCACAGTCATTTTTGATATTTTTCAAGATACTATCATATTTTACTACCTCTTTTTTCCTGAGGTTTTGTCTTTCCCATCACCTTTGTCCACTGCTGACTGACTGAACTGAATGATGGGCAACTTGAAGTAGAAGAATGTTAAGAAATCAGCAAGACTGATTCTTTTCTCATTGCCATGTTTTCCTGCTTTATTGTATGCTCTAGCGGCTATGGAGATCCATCACTTAGGTATTTTATCTTTATCTTGAGCTTGAAATAGCAAAAAATAGGCATTTCCTTTTTTCTCATTCACAGGATTCTTGTTTAATTTTAGCTTTATCACTCAGCAAGTCAGGTATTTGTGGTGCTCGTGTTTTTAAAGTCCCTTAAATGGTGATCTTGTGCTTCTTGATGTCTCTCCATTCATGCCAGCAATTTTGCCTGCTGAAGGGCCTTTTAGGAAGCAATAATGATATTTCATATGTAGAGGTAGCAAGAAGGCACATACACAGATGCGTGTCAAAGAGCTGTGCAAATCTAAAAAAGGACAGCAAAACATAAACTTCTTGAACCCTACTGATTTTCATTCTTCATTGTATTACTTCATTTCCTCTTGATGTTCCAAATGATTTAGTATCTTTGCCTGTGATCTTCACTGGAATTTGGTCTTTCATCTTACACCTTTTAGCCAATAGTTCATCAGTATTTACCAGCATGAAGGGTCAGGATAGGTGAAAAAGCTGTTTTTAATTTTTTTTATTTATTTTCCTTTTTTTTCAAGCACAAAGTTCTAAGTATTTCTTACACCTTGGTTTAGTGCTGAAGTAATTTGCTACGGATTTTATGTCTATAACGGCTGGAGATATTTGGTGCCATGCTGGACTGAGATGATCAGGTGACATTTTTTATGGCAGACTGCTCCGGTACCATTAACAAAGGAAATGCCTCATTACTGATTTACCTGTTCACTGCTTGAACAGAAAGGGTCAATATGCTATACCCCAAGCCTGCAGAATAATTATGCAATTCTAAATTGCTTTTTACGGTTTCAGTATACAGCTGGAAGAGAGGAAGGCAACAGGAATCCAAGCTCACTCTTTCTTTCTCATTTTCTGCTGGAGTAAATATCTTGAGAAAATATTCTGCATGCATGACTGGCATAAATCTGAAAGAATTTTGCTAAAGAGACTGGATTGTACAAGTAAAGTAGCTGTTTCAGAAACCTCTCAGCTTTTATGCTTAACTTTTTAGGATAGTGCAGTATATAGTGTAGCCACCTGTAATATATTTTGTATAATATAGAAGGATATAAAGCAAAATAGTTCTTGTTAGCCTAGGATGTTATATATTTTATAATAGGAAATAGAAAAAAACCCATATATGAGAGTAACTTATGTGCATCACATAACAGTATAATGGCACAGAGTATTCATGCAGTATTGTCTGTGTTGCTTCATATAAATAAACATTTATATTACCTTGGTTACTTCCACACCTCAGGCAACTTTAGCAACAGGCATTTTTTTAAGACTTAAATCCCTTGTGAGATTTAAAAAATCAGTCTTTAGGAAGACACACTTTTCAGTTTGTCTTTATCTTCAAAACACATTGATCATCTGAGAGTGTTCTGTTCCAAGCAAGTAATCCAAGCAAGCAATTGTGTTTAAACAGAAGCTTTCCTTCATGCTAAATTTTAATTTCCTTCCCCTCACCAAACCTCAGGCAAGGCAGTAGCTGGTCTCTCTTGTCACAGTACTCTATGCCATGATGAAGTATAGTCATTCACATGAAACAATATAGTAATCAGAAGTAAATTACACCCTTTAAAATTACCATCTCAAATCACAATACCTAAAACAATGTGATAATTGCTGTCATAGGAACATGGAAAAAAATAGAAAGCTAGTCATTAAACAAATACTATAATCATTAGTAACAAGTGTTATGTGAAATAATTTTTTACTAATCACAATCCTAGAACTGCAGTACAAACTGCAGATTCTCTTTCATAAAGTAAGCTGGCTGCATACAGAGAGAAAAAAAACCATAAACATGCCAAAATATTTTGTCCATTAACAGGTTTTGCGTTGTGTTTTGTACACTATACGTTTCCCATCATAAATATGTGCTTCTATGTGCCACAGTTAACCAGCAAAGTTTGAATTTCTCCTTTGGTTTCTGGCCACAACTATCAAACTCAAGTTACTGGGCTTTACAATGCCCATCCTCCTACATCTCTGTGTGCTTATGGCTAGTTTTGTACTTCACCTCTTACCACCTCTTGTGACCTCCTTATCGCTTGTGTCACTTGTTTTGTTTTACCATGTAGAGTAAGTGCTCTCAAAGCTGATTCCCTCACCCCTGATGGCAGTTTCTCTTTTTTTGCAATAATATAAAACCACATGTTCTTTTTCAAAGGCAGTAATCACCACATTATCTCTCTGTAGAAATCTTCGTGCCCTGAGTTTTTCACTAGGTTGTTTGGGCTGGAGAATACATCTAAGTTTACATATATTTCCCTTCTGTAAATATTCCGGAAAGGACCAAAGAGCACCCATGAGCAAGTAAAACTGCGTGAATATGTGGGACCTTAGTAGATGATGGCATATTTTCTTTTCTGAATCCTCATCGCTGTAATTAATTGTTTCACTTAGCTTTTCATATGAACTTTTTTATTTTTAAAAGGCATTTTTTCAATTTTATAATACAAATATTTTTGCAGCTTGATCATAGAGTCATAGAATGGTTTGGGTTGATTATTATCTTAAAATGTGTAAAGAAGCAAAATGAACTATCTGCACTTTAATTTCCACCTGGGGGCAAACAGGAAAGCAGGGATGAATTTTACTCCCTTATTTGCCTCTCTACATCTCTTTGCATATTACTGGTAAGATTTGCTCCCTTGAAAAACAATACAGTTGCAAATCAAGCAAAGATTTTCCTCCTTGCCTCTGCTCTAGCACATACAGATCTTTCTTGCTGTGTCAGTAGTGCTGCCCAGGCAGAAAACCCACTCAAAAGCAGTAGGTCCGCTAGGTGAATATGGTGTATATCACTTAGCTACCCCTCCAGTTTGAGCTGTACAGTTAGTCTTTGTGAGTCTGTGGTGCCCCTGCTGGGAGGATCAGTGCCTCCGCAGATTCCTGACCTGCTCTTGCCTGTACCTTGATTGAGAGGAAGATGGAGGCAGCCTTGCCCTTTTTTTGGTGCTTTTTCTCAGCTTTCCCAAGCAGGTGATGCTCTCTAGCCAAAGCTGTCCCAAGGAGGGCTGAGGCAGTTCAGTTCTCAAAAATTCTTTGGATACAGATACCCTTAGTTTGCTGGAAACTCATTCAGGTGAGCAAGGGTGGGCAGGTGAATGACTATGAGAAGGTTTATGACTTGCATGAATATTTCTGTTATTTTCACAAGTTAATTTATGACACTGTGCAGAATAAAGCTATGACTGAGGTACCTGCTTTTGAAGTGAAAATGCTTTCTTCATAATCTGCCTGAATTGACTTTGCCAGGACAAATGGATATTTGTTTAAGTATGCTAAAAAGTAACATCTCTTGTTGTTTTCCATTTATCTCTATCTAAGCAAACAAATAAAAAGGCAAGTAAAAAAAGCACACAAAATGTTTATTAACCTGTTATACAAATAACCCATGCAAGTTATATGCATCTGACTAATCCTTCATGCACTATAAACAAGACTTCATGTGCTTCCACTTATTTCTATTTCTTCTTTTTAATGGCTATTTCCCAAGTTAAAAAAAAGCCTCAGAGCTACCTCTAATCTTTATAGCAATGGCTTTTAAAATATTCAAACTGAGTAATTTATTTTTAATGATCTGTAGCTCTGAAAAGTTCAGGCAATGTGCTATATACTCTGCAGAAAAATTCTCCTTGGTCCTCAGGGCAAATTTGTATTTTTTCAGGCCAAGTCAATTTTGACAACCAAAATGTTTATTAAAAGGAGAGAGAAACAGACAGAGCAGGGAACCTAGTATTAAGAGCAGTGATTGAAAAGGTCCCTGGTGGCATTTTAAAACAGAATACTATTGAGACTGATTTTAAATTGCTTTGTAAACCTTCTGATCATCTTTACCTGGGCAAACTTGGTCAGAAGTATTCTTAAACAAGAATTACCTTCATCATTTACACAAACTGGATATCTTAGCACACTGTATTCACATATAAATGGTGTTTGAGAATTAGACCTCTAACTCAGAGATCACTGTGAAGTGTATCTTCTGCCATACAGAAAGTCGTGTTCTAAACGAAGTTACATCCCATGACATTGTTGATAAAGACTTTGCAGTGAGAGGTGAGTTAAATGAAAGACTCACATGTTAAACAATTTTTGAAGACTCACCAAGATGCAAGTAACATCACCCAGAAAGGCATTTATTGATTATTGAGCTCTCCACATTTAGGTCATTGGAGGCCTATTTAGATTGTCCCCAAAATTTGCCCCAGACTTCCCTTCAGTTTTCCAGTTGATGTTGCTTCTATGTCATTTACTTCACCCACTGAGATAAATCATTCAGACTTGATACCTCTACCTAGTTTCAATTAGGTACAAGCACTGCAGTATATGCATGTGGTTTGTCTGCATGCGTTTCTGTACTTGAACATCGTCCTGCTCTCCCTTAGCTGCTTGGTTAGAGTCTTTGACCTCATCATGATTTCAGGAGCAGGGGCACTCTCTGGCTGCAGACTGATACACAGCACTGCTCTGTTCCTATCTTCACAAAACCTTATCCTTACTGATATTAAAAATGTCCTTCTTTACCTGCAGCTTAGGTTTATTAAGACTTTTACAATATTCTCAGCATTAATTAGATAATCTGAGTTGAATGTGAGATGAGAGGTCACATTTAATTTAGTACATCACTGATTTCATATCCTTCTTTTTCCTGGTGTCAGAGTTTGATATTAGAGCATCAAGCATGGTATTGCTCACCACTGACTGAAACCTCAGAAGAGAGTGCTAAGCTCTCTGTCCTTCTGTAGCAGATAAATTTAATTCCATGCAGTCATTTGTGGTGAACTTTCCCTCTTTCTTTAGTCTAGAAGAGATTTTCAAAACAAAGAACCTGTGTTTCTGTTCTTTTTGGAAAATATAGGCTATTTTTTTTTCCATTTCTGGCTGACAAATGCTTTACTGCTTGTGGCACAAGCAAAACTGGACTCAGGAAATTATGTTCCTCTTTTTCCTTTACAGTAGTTTTCTATGTCAGAGAAATGGCCAAGATGACTAAACCTAGGTACCCAGATGACAGGATAGTACTATATGGTCAAATACAGCTTCTGACCATTCCAAACAATCCAGACTTGCAGTGCAAGATTTCTGAAGGATATATGCAGAATTCTTCAAAACATAAAATTCTGGAAGCCATCTCAGAAACAAGGCAAAAAAATAGAGGGTTTTTTCTCCCTTCTATCCTTCTCCTGCATCAGTTTGACTGTTTCTAGCAGTTTTGGCATGTACATCCTGTACACTATGAATAGAAATGCTGTGTTGTGAGATTGCATTTTCTTGAAGTTGAAAGAAGTGAATAATGACAAGTTTTTATACAGAAAATAAAACAGAGCTTGGGATATTTAGATAAATTCAAATAGAATAAAGGAGTTACAGTATCTCTCCACCTGTTTGGCTTTTCAAAATTTTTTCATTTCAGGATTCACAGAGATAGTAATGGATACCATTCATCAACTGAATAAAGAATTAAGCCCCAGCAGCACAAAACGTATACACATAAATATTATGAAAAATAAGCTGATTATTTTAATGTTGATATCACAGTAATAATAGATGTGAAAAACTAGTGGGAAGTGACTCAGGAAATCTCTATGCAAATTTTTTTTGGGATGACGTTAATATTTTCACTAAATGGATGGAAGAAAACTGCAGCAAGAATTCCAAACGTAATTAAAATTGTTCAACAGTTTCAAGACAAAACATTTTTTTTAGGAGGAAAAAACTTTCTGTGAAAATATCTTTAATGAGAAGACTGTTACTTTAAAAATTTAAATTTCTAAACACCAAATTTCTTTTTAATATTTTTTCCTCTGTTGAAGAAAGATTTCGCTTCTAGTATAGCATCACGCATACAAAAAAAAAACACTTAAAATTACTTTCAGTTTGTTATAGTTTATGGTTCTTTAGAATTTATTTTTTCACTAGAGCAGACATATGATTGCCTTCCCCTTCCTTGCCAATTCTCTCCAAACTGTCTAAACTGTAATTTTGAACGTCCTCGTTTACAGAGGCATGCATTTTTTATCATAATAAGAGTTTGCAATTGTCAATGGCTGTTTTCTGATGACAATTGCAAAATGCCATGGAACACCTAATGTTCTTAAATTAACTAGATAGAGCATTTTAAGCTCACAAAAATTCTTCATTCTTTGGCTGAAGTACATGGAGAATTTTTTATTATTAGAATGAAAAATATGCAACTGTGGTCTCTTGGGTGTAAAAGAAGGTATTTATTTCCTCAGAGCAGAGGGAAACAATGAACATATCTGTATTTGTGTCATGTACACCTAAGGGAAATAAGGAAAATGTGAATAGCCCATCAGAACTGTCAAAATATGAACAACATTAGTTAAAACCAAGCACCAGCAACAGACAAATTTTACCAACAGTAAGACACAGACTGGGATAGTAAAAAACATAATTATACACTGAGAGAGCTGGCAGAAATGGGCAGACATCCCTCCCCATTGTAAGAGACATACTGATTCTTTCCTCTGATGACATTCTTTGCTTCGGTTTCTGTCATTTTGCCCAGCAACAACATCAAGCTTCCTGGACTGTAATCTGGGGATACCTACAGGGCCCCTTTTTAAAGACTGGTGTCAGATAAGTCACACTCCATTCTTCCAGCACCAAGGCTAGCTGAAGTGATGCATCATATACAACAGTTAGTTTAGCAACTGTATATTCTAATTTCTTCAGAATTTCAGTAAAAGTCAGATGTTAGCACAGATAAAAACAATTTTCCCTGCATTGATGTCACTTTACTTTTATCTTAATTTGCCTACAGACTAGTTGTTTGTCACCCCATCACCTTTTTGGTAGACCTCTGGCCACTGCCTTTAGTTTTGTTTTTTGAAACTTCAATAAGATTTTCTTCAGAATATTTCAGTCAGCTGAATCATGGGATGTATGAGTTACTTTCAGTTTTCTCTGTTCAGATGTTGGGGTTATTTTGTCTCTGATGTAGGAGAACAGAAGAAAAGAACCTCTTCTGTAGTGGTCTTTTTGACCGTTGGAATATGTTTTCTGTGGGTATTTTACCCATTTAACTACTCTCTTTTCATATCATCTTAACCAGCTTCCTCAGCTTTACCTAGCTCCAGTTTCTGAAAGTAAGCACTCCCATGTTGGATATTTTTGGTGTAGGTGCTCTTATTAGGACACTGAGCATGGATGCCTTATGGTCACTTTTGTGTCACTGCTAACAGGTTTTGGAAGGTATTTTTCTGCAACAGCACATCAGTACTTTTTGCAAAAAAACTGTGATGCAGTTGGACTAACAAGGGCAGAGGACTAACAGCAGAATGATCTTCTCTGTGATAAAGGGGGCAATCAGAGCCTACAGTTATGTAAATATACTTCCAGATTGCTTTAGTAGCAGAGGGAAAACATACTTCATGGCAGTAGCATAATGGGATACTTGCTGATCATATGCCAGTGTTCCACAGTTGTATATGAAAAATGTGCTTTTTTTTCGGATAGTTATCTGTTGCAGCACACAGATGCTGTACATAAACAGCAGTTTCATTTTATCTCAGTATTTGAATGTTTTACCAAACATAGTAATAGAGTACACACTTTCTCATAATAATTAATAACTGAATAATTACACAAATTTTAAAGATTATCATACTGAAACAAACATTGTTTTAAATGGGGTAATTGCTCCAAGAAATTACAAAATTTACCTCAGAATATTTACACAGTCAAAGAGGAGTAAAGTGGCAAAAAAATTATCAATGGGTAAAAGACCATGATAATGAAAGTAACAGGAGCCTTAGGTGTCCATTTCAGATGTTAGTATCTACATGGCAAACACCTAAGACTGTGTGACATAAGGGCTTATTATAGCCAAGCTGATCCAGCTGGCATCAAGCAATGAACCTGAGAAGTTATGAATACTTTTGTGCATGCCATTTTCAGGAAGTTAAAGAAATTTTATGGGTTTAATCTTTACTTACAGATGAAATTATTCCTCTCTGGGGTTAAATCTGAGGACATTCTAATGCTCTATGTGATAGCAGTCTGTATATAAGTTTTTAAGTTATGTTAGAACTAATATAAAAATTCCATTAATTTCAAAATTTGACATAAAAAGTTTTACTTTGACTGAGAAAAGTCATAGAAAAAAAGTATATCTTCATGGAAGCTTTTGTTCCATGAAATAACTTCAGATTACATTTTCCTAGGAGACAGTATAATATTCACCTTAAAATTTATATATATAAATCAGTTATAAATATAAGTAATCCCTCATAGGAAAAATACAATGAAGAGGCAACCAGCCCTCTAAAGGAAATGAAGGCTTTGAGAACTTAGGCTAGACCTCTTCAGGAGACCACAATAATATTTCAAACTCTTGCTCATGCATTTTGTCATTATCATTTTTTTGAGATTTCAGCCATATTCCATTTTATTTTTCTGTTGGACATTGGAAACTAAAAATACAAGTGTGGTTCATGTGCCTCATGATATTTCTGTGGAAAGCTATATCATATTCCTGCTTCAGTTCTCTGACATATTTCACCTGAACTGATGAACTGGGCCTTTCTGCTCACCAACTGTGACTATATGTGTAAGGCTATACTAAGATGAGTGAACCACCTCTCATTTATCTTTGTAAACAATAACATACTTGTGTTGCCATCGGTTTGGTCAGGCTGAACAAATCAAGCAAGGACTTAAATGCATTTGAAAAAGTAATCAATTTTTGTTCCTTCTAGTTATATTCTTTGTGCGAAGTTCTCTGGCTTTTACTGACATGGGACAAAAATGAGTGAACGTTGGAAGGGCTATTTTTATGTAAGAAGGACATGGCAGAAATTATTAGGAAAAGCACTCTCATCAGTCTTCTAGGCCAGTTTTTCAGACCTGGAAGATTTAGAAAAGAGATACATTCAAAACTTGTAAGCAAAACCATTTTTTTAATTGAGATTTCCTAAGATGGTAGTATAACAATATTTCAGATATACTGTGCTTAATTAAGAGTGATATTAACAACCACTTTTAATAAAATTGTTATAAAATGTGCTTAAATAATCTTGAAGTCAGGTACTTGCATTAGTTAAAATATGCAGAATACGAAGAATGGTAGACAGTATTAAAGGTATAGCTAAGTTTGTAAAAATGATCCCTGAGGGCTTGAGATGTATCTAACCTATTTATAACCCTTTCTTCTCCTTTTTTAAAAGCAAATATTTACTGGAAAAATAGCATCATGAAATTCAACCTGCTGTGGAGAGGTCAGTTTCAGGGACTTTTGTCCCTGTTGGCAAGTGACTCAGATGATAAATTGCCAGTACAAATCGTCAGACTGATGCCTGGCAAGAACTGGATCTGGCCTTGTTCAGTACTTTTCAATTAAAAGAATTATTATTTCTAATGGAAGAATGTTGAAGAAGGAAGTAGGCAGAGGGCATGAGGAAAAGGGGAAAGTGCTCTAAAAGGCTCTTTTTCATCTCAGCCAAAACCAAGAGTCTTAATACTAATGAGATTGGGAAAGGAAAGAAGAGCATGACCCTGCTCATTCATCAGCCTGATCACTTTAACACAGGCTTCCAGGTAGCTTTCATACAGCATTTCCCAGATCTTTCTGCAATTGTTGTAACAATGGTAAGGATAGATCACACTGCCTCCTATTAGAGAATGGGGAGAGGCACAGCCTGAGATAACTTGCAAAAGGAACATTTTTAGTTCAAATAACTGAAGTTAATTCAAGATAGTAAGTGTACAAACTTCTTGGGAAAGAGCCAAGGGTTTCCATCCAGCAAAATGGCATCCATATCAAAGGAAACTGGAAACCCTCCAGAGCTACAGGGAAATCCCATGGTTTGTTAAAACAGAAATATTTTGTAAACATCTCTGCTTTGAGGAACTCTGGTGGTGCCACAGCCAAAGGTTTCTGCCAGCTTTTCTAGAAGGCTGGTTTGCTGGGTGGGCCTCCAAAGACTACAGCCAGGCAGAAGCCTGAAGGTGCCAGAACTCCAGACAGGAAAAATGAAAAAAAACCAAAACAAACAAAGTAAAGAAAAATGTGGGACACAACACAGACAATGGTGCTCTCTGTAGCACTGTAAAACTTCAAAGTCAGGTTGCACTTTTGAGAATATCACTCGCTTTTAAAAGGAGAAAAATATCTGGTTCCCAAATCAGTATTCATTTAGACAGATATAGCCCTTTCCTAGTAAAGAGCAAGCAAGCTAAAAAGCTGTAGTGGGAAAAATAATTGCAAGAAGGGTCCTGACCCTTTCTCCTAATAACTAAAGAATATCCTAAGCAGTTCACTGGTAAAAGACAGTGGTATTACTTAGGTTCTGTGAAAGTGAAGAAACAATCTGGGTGAAATAAGGAATCCAGGCAGCTCTCTTGAAGCAAACAAAGCAATAAATATTCAGGAAGGTTAAAGTTCCAGTGAAGTTCATATTTAAATCCACCACTTCCTTGTTTATGGAGGCTGTCTTACCTTCTGGAGTACATAGCCCATTACATACCAGGCCAAACCATTAACATGTGAAACTACAACAGCCTTCAATCCCTTTCCATATAAAAATGAAACTAAAAATGCTGTTCTTTGGTAGCAATTCAGCCAGTTTCTCCAGGCACTGGGTGATTAAAAAGCGGTGCTGGGTGGGAAGGTTGTTTGGTTTTGCGTTTTTTTGTCTTTGTTCAATTGGTGTTGGGCACAGAGGTGAATGGAAAGAGCTATAATGAATGTTGCCTGGTTGAGGGAATAAGCTAAGTATGCTTTTGCTTTTTATTATAGGGCTGAGACAACTGATTTTTTCATGCCTTCATTGTTAGATGGTGTGGTTACATTCAAATTTAGTTAGTATCATTAGTGTTACTTTTATTAATTTAGTTCAATGTATTTATTTATGTTCATTTATTCTATTTATTCAAGCTTATGCACAGGAAAATAGTATTTCTCTGTCACTTTGGTAACTATATTTCTTGATTCTTTTTTTTTCTGGAAGATCTCAGAACATCTTCTTGTTCAATTTCTAACTTCGTTTGTTCTGTACTTTTTTCAATATGTCCTTTGAGCTCCATCAGTGTTTAAAAGGAGGGAGAAGACTGCCTCAAATGTGTCCATTAAGAAAGTCTTTCAGCTTTAATATGATTTATTTAAAATATATAATTAATCCTTATAGAGAACTTTCAGCCTTGATTTGTCACTATTCTTTTTAAAATACTGTGAAGATTTATCTTACATCTTTTTGAAGTCAGAACTTACAAGATGTATGAAAGGTATTATCATGTTTTCAAGTAAAAGATCCTCTCCCCACCAAACTGGTATTTCATCCTACAATGAATGTAAGCTTTTGTCAAAAGCAGAATATATTTGTAAATGGAAAAGATAAAGCCAGTCTAAATGCTAAGGGGCTGCTGGGGAGAAGGAGGTAGGAGGGAGAGACCAAAAGAACAAATACCAACTTCTTCAGGACAGATTGCTACTGCTAGCAAAGAGAATATGTCTGGTAACAGAAAACATCTGAAAGTCCTTTAGGACATACCAGAGTCCAGAGTGCTCTTACGAGGCCCGAGAAGTCTCTGGCTTGACCATGAATACTGCAACATGACCAAGCACTAGCTGATGCTGAGTACAGATTCACAGCTACAGTTCTCTTTCAGGATCTTCAAAACTACAAAGTATTCACATTCCCTCTTAAAGACTCTTTATGGCAAATAATATTATAAAACTGCCTAGCAACTTCTATCACATTTCACTATTTAATATCCAAGATCAACAACTGAGACCACATACTAACATGAAGAAATGTTAAGTGGTCTGGAAAAGCTAAGACCAGGCTTGCAAATTTAAAGGACACTATCAATATTTTTGGGAGCTTAAAAGCCATCTGTCTGCATTTCACTTCTCTTGCTATGGAATGGAGTGATTCATATTGCCTAGTTTCACAGGAAAACTCGTCCGTATTTATCAAGTACCTCAGATATTTTTGTAAGAGCACTACCCTGCTACCATTAGCAAATACAAGTGGAAATCCCCCGTAATTAAATTTACCAGCTCCCTCTAATGTAGGTGCATGCAGAAAAAGATAACTTCTAAGTTCTTCTAAGGTGCTCTGCTAGCTCAAGAGACACAGGTCTGTGAGGTAGATCCAATGTGTCCAACCTTTCTGATGACACATGCAGGTGTCACTATGATGCCATGTGGCAATGGTTTTGGCTTTTTTCTCACAGCTTTTTAATCTGGAAAATTATGCACAAGACATGCATTGTTAAGGGAATTTCAGCAATCCAAAAAAACATGTTTGCAAGGTGTGAAAAACTAATATTTCTTATATAATTAGAGAAAATAGTATGATGCTCTGATTTGAATGGATTAATATTAAATATACCGAGAGTTAATTTCTTTATGGTTCCTCTACCTACCTGTAAATTGGAGATGTTGCCTACTCTCACAAATACGATATTTATTGATTAACATTTTAAACAGCCTATCTAAACTGCAAGAGGTATCAAAAAGAAATTGATAATTTTTCTAGTCATTCTAGACTTAACTGATGAGTGGAGAATAAGACCAGAGGCTATACCATGAATAGCAATGTTACATACTAATTGAGTAACTCCTTGCTCATTGAATGAGACACAAAACAATAAAATATGATAATTTAATTAGAGCTACATCACAGTGCAAATGCACAAGGGATGGAAAGTTCTGCATAGTCTAGCTTAACTTCTAAAACTTCCTGCATTTGATTTTGCAAGCTGAATATTCTTCTATCTTAATGGGGACATTAACTGTGCCTTTTTTTGTTCATGTCATTGTTATTTATTGTGCTTATCAGGTTGTCCTGAACAGCAATCTCTGTGGCTTGCAGCTCTAGGACATTTCACAGCTAAAATGGTGAGTCCCAAGGAAGAACAGGCATGACACTGCCCACAGCATCCCAGCTCTTCATGGGCAGGAGCAGAGAGGTAAAGATTCCTGTAGATGATTCAAGACAGTGAAGTACAAGGTAGTCAGTGTATCTGTACTCAAAAACACCGAAGCAACAGAATCTCATGGCACTTTAAGTTGTGTGAGTCTGTCTTACTTGACAGTAGCTTTCTTTTTTAAAGAGGCTAAAAACACTAGCCAGTGATTATGCTCTCCAGTGCTATTTAGTCTTGACTATACTGGTGAATTGATGGACATAATTACTTGCAGTAAAAAAGCAAGCCACAGAAAATTTCCTTTAAGGTCACACTAAATCCTGTGAAAATAAAAATCCCTGCTTGTAATTGAATGGGGTTTATCCACAGTAATTAATTCTTTTAAACACTTAAAGATAGGAAAGACTGTTACTTTGAAACAGAAATTGAAACTTTTAAAATCAAAAAATGTCTTGTAAAACCATTATAGGAATTGAGGTAAGGTTACCTGTACTGATACTACAGGAAAATGATGTTCTCAAATATATGGTATTTGAGGGAACAAAGAGCAAAGTACAAGAATGTCTAAATACATGTATCTCTCAGACAACTTAGCTCCCTGCGAGTAACACACTATTCTCTACCTTGGCAACCCACTAAAACCAGAATTCAGTTGCAGGTTTTGATACTCCTTCTGCTCAGTGGGACACGCTCCAGCAACCCAGGGAATCAGACTAGACTACAAGAAAAGAAATGTAGCTTAGCATGACTACACAGGCTCCCCTAAGCTCCTAGCTACCACAGGGACTCAAGCTGAGCTCAAAAGAAACGGTTCTTGTTGAGAACCTTATTCATTTTAGCAGTTGTGTCTAACTCAATACATGTTGATTTCACCTCTTGTTTTCTGGTGAGTCTACCCAAAGGTGCCTATATGTTTCTTGTCAGGGAGCTGAGGGAATGTTGTAGCAGGAAAGGATGTCTCATTTGGCCAGCTCTTGGTTATTGGAAACTGCCTTATCCCGAGGTGACAAGTTTTTTTCTTCATTCTGATTGTATTTCAAATTTAATCCCTGTTCCTATTCTGCTTGTGGTTTGTCACATCAGAGCTGAGCGAGACTGAACAGCAATCCAAATCATTTTTTGTGCAATAAACATTCATAGACACAAACCTTTACTAAATTCCCCAAGCATAATAATTCTGACAGCAGTCCTATCAGACCTACACTGGTTCCTAGGTCTGATAGGCAACTGATTATGTTATTTCTAACTTCTTTCTGTTTAGCCATCCTACTGCAAGCAGCCTTTGCAGTCCTGCTGTCAGGAGTCATGTCTGTCTTACACTCATATCTCACTTTGTCATGCTGTTTATCCATATCAGTGTCCTGCAAAACTGAAGGTACTGAGATGTTTTTACAATATTTAATCTTTAGATTTTGGAAAACTCTACCTCAGCTGTAGCTGAAGTTAATCCTCACAGGCCAGTCAAAATTCCCTGCTTTTGATTGATAAGATGTGAGGAAAAAAAGTGTGATCATGAATATCGCTAGGTTGTGTATTTTCCAGAATGCCTTCTTCCTTGTGCGTATTCTGCAGGAAGATCCAAGTATTATCTTGGACTGGCAAGTAACCTCTACAACTGGATTCCCCTCTAATGAAAAACTTTTGTATTTTTCATAATATTTTCCTGGAAATATGACTGGTTTTCAGGGGTTTTTTTTGGGGTATTTTTTTGTTTTGTTTTATTCTCTGTGGGTTTTGGTTTTTTTTTTTGAAGTGTAGCCACAGGAAATTTCCTTTAAGGTCTCATTCAGAACAACTTGAGAGAGGGTCATTTTCAGAAAACTGTGTCACATTCAGTTTCATCTCGCACAAAAAAAAATCTATTTACATCATTATCCTTAACCTGACAATTCACTGCTTACTGCTGAATGTCTTAGAATTCATTCGTCTGTTCCAGTTTGCAGTCCTTTGTACCTGGTGCTGAGACCATGTGTCAGGATGTTACTGCCCAAGGGAGCTGTTCTGGGAGCTGAAGGGGCTAAAGTCCCTGCAGCAGAGGTAGATACAGTTAGTCTTTAAGGAAGCACAAAGTTAAGCTGCTTTATGCTAGACTAGGTTCTAGAGAAAAACTTCGCAGTGGAGCAGAGAGGCAAAGTGTGTGGCATTTTTCTCTGTCTTAGGCTCTTCTAAGAAAACTTTTCTGTGATGGTTTTTCTTTTTTTTTAAAGATGTGAATTTATATATGTGGGGCCCAACATTCTTCAGCACTTGCAAGGAGTGTACATGCCTCTAGCTCTAAGTGGCTAAAGTGTATACCTTTATATACTTTTATGTTCTTTATAGAATTTGCAATAGCAAAGTTTTGATAGCAACTGAAAAATATGTCACTACAGTAACAATGAAATGACTGTAAGCTTGAAGAAATGTCAGTCAACACACTCTCAAGAGATCACATTACTAGGAAGTAAATACATAGTTGTTTCACTATTAAAAAATATTAAGTAATACATAAACAGATATTTAAAATTACAGCAAGATGTACACATGCAACACAGGGATCTACTTCTGAATTGTCTATGGAATTTTGCCTTTAACTGTGTAATTGAGAATTGCAAACCCTTCAATTAGTTGCAATCTTGCTCCCCTAGCAAGAGCTAGCACTTTACTCCGTGTAACACCACTAACTGACTGAAAAGCTTGCATACATATTATTAACCCTGCTCAAACTTGTAGAAGGATTTGTATGCATTGATAGAAATATGACTCATGTGTTATCTGTATTATAGCATATATATACATTTTCTTTTTCTCTGAAATTAGTCTCCCTATCACAAAACCTCCTGTGTGTTCCATTTACTTCAGGATGACTTTGACCAGAATTTTATTCACATCTGTCTCTGTCAGTGACATTATTCAGCAGTGTGTACACAGGAGGCCCTGCTTCCAACCTTGTTTAAGTGTATAAGTTATTAGGGTATCCCTTATCATATGAGTTTCCTGAAAAGGGTGCTTTGTTTCACAAGTGATGCTGTAAAAGTCCAATGCTTTCATAATATATATGTTAATGTTCAGTGCAACACAGTCTCCAATGGATTTTCCCCTTTCAATGGCCTTTAGCTATTGCTTTTCATTTTCATTCACTTTATGGAAACATTTAGCAGGTTGTTTCATAACATATTAGCTGTGCTAATGGGACACCTTTCATGGATTTTGATTCTTCTGTACTGAAAACAGTAGAAGGCAGAAGCTGAGGACATAAACAGTCATTGAGACAAAATTTAGGGATTCTGTATTTATTTGTACAAGACAGGCAGTTATTAGTTCTGTAAGAGTCATCTTCATGAAGGCTGAATAACTACTTCCTCTAACTGTTGCTTTGTTATTTTGCAGTTAGTATCTTTTCAACCTCGTTCCCTCTTTCATAAAACACAAGATCCCTTCTCTTATCATATAATTTGTGGCTGCAGGCTAGTTGGCAAATTTTGGATAGATTTTAGATGACTGATGTCTTTTATATTGCATTCCAGAGCTTCCGAATTGAGACTCAGGTTTTCCTTTACATCTGTGCAACTATAACACTTTTTCCTCTGCAGATCCACTGTTTATCTGCAGTGTCCAGTAACTCACTGTGGATTTCAAAAAGGCCATAACATCTCTTTTTATATGACCTGAGTCGTGTTGTACCAAAAAGAATTCAACAATCTTATATTGTTAATATATATGTTATCTATATGCTTCATATAAATATATATGAAGATGAGAAATGTGTTATTCAGGAAGTGTTGTAATGACATGTAATTTGGTATTTCAAAATGATTTTTAAAAATAGATTTATAACCTGAGATGCATGCAATATCTTACATAAATTGGGATTATGTAGAGTTTAAAATCTAATACACATATAAAATGTTTGCATTATTATCCAACTAATCCAAGCCAAAGATACTCAAATATTAAACTTCCATTGAAAAGACATTATTGGCCTAACATCCTGATATTTAAAACATTCCTTATAGTAGCAATTAGAACAGTGGATTTCAGTATTCTCAGTAATTAACGTTTAGTCTAAACTCCTTCTCTTGGAAGTTAATTGAATGTCTTGTCTCATGTCCCAAATTATCAGAATTGTGTGAGAATATCCTAACATCTATCCCAGGATGCAAACTTCTGAGCATGCCAGTAGGTGATGCACATGATACTGATGTATATGAAGTCTGGGAGACAGATACAGTTGGTTCACCTAGGAGCAGTCTTATTTTTCATGATGTTTTGAAACTGCATGGCTATACTTAAAAGTATTATGAGCATTCGCTTTTGTATAATGATGGTTGACAAGGCATGCTCCATTATGCATAAACTTGAGCTCCTAGCGTAGTCATTATTTGCTACATTTAGTATACAACTCTTTTATTACAATTACTTCTTAATTTCAAATTAGGCTACAGCTATGACCCATGGGAAAACAACCCAATTTTTGCTGTGTTTCATGTCATTGTATGAGAAGGAACAATGTGAAACTATTTTTACAGAATGCTGCAAGGCCATTGGAAGTCTTTCCACACAACAGGATATTCCTCTGCTCCTCTGCTCTACTCTTAAATGAAAGAGCCACAAAATGTTGATCCCTGAGAAGTTTGGATTCAACGGTGTTTAAATATGAGATCCTGCAGTATGTCCATTAGAGATTTCTGTGGAAATTTATTCTGTGGAATAATTTATTTGTGGAAATTTATTCCACAATATGCGGATGGGATGTTAGAGGGTTTGGAAGAAAAAAAAAATGGAAGCAAGAAGTTTTTAGACAGGCAATATCTTATTAAACTAGGTTACTCTTTAGATCAGAAAGACCTCATTCTTATCTTTCTTTTTCCCTGCTTATTATCATTTCCCTGCTTATTATTCTTGCCTAACCAAAAGATATTTGTTCTCTTCAAATCCTGTCTCATTACTTTAAAAAGAGGCAGTACAAAACCATCATGTATTTGGAACAGTGCTTCTCGTCTACTTTTTGTCTTAAATCCAGTAGTGGTAAAATTTCTTTATAGCCCTGAAGAGTAAACCAGTGTTCTTAGTAGTGTGAGTAGCTTATACTCCTGTGTATCTCTCCTAGCTAACATGTCTCTGTGTGGAACAAAGGAGTTTGCTTATTTGAACAGAATGAGAAGCCAGTTCTGAGGTCAGTTCCAAGAAAAGCCATTTTTGTTGGTGTGAACACCTGGGCACTAGGAACTGTATAGGAGAAATAGTTCAGTTCTTAGCACTTCTGTGGCAGCATTTTCCTTTTGCTTGGACAGTCCTGGTCCTTTGATTGAAATTTTCATGCCCAGACTTCATTTATAGTTTCTGTCAAAATGCAGTTGCATGTAGTCACAGCAGACATCAATTTTTCATATAAATTATGCACATTTGATTGCCTCCCTGAGCTTTACTGTAGGACTAACAAAATCACTTTAAACCCTGTACAGATGTTATTTTCAGTGACTTGTACTCTGGTTTACATAATCTTTAGGCACAGGTTTGCCCTTTAAAATGTTTCTGAGTATAAAAATTAAGACCACTGAAAGAGCTTTCAATCAGAGGATGTCTAGTTAGGAGGAATCCTATAAACCTGAGTAGTAATGAGTAAGCCAGACAACTAAGAGATTGCAGCTGTAATAGAGTGGGGTGAGAGAAGAAAACAAACCCAAAAGAAAACCAACAAAAAGTCAATCCATAAACTCTAGGGGAAGATAATCCCCTTGATTTAGAAGTATTCCAGCATTAATCACAAGAGGCATGATTGTCATTGGTTATGCAATATAAAACTGTTCTTTTCGTATCCTTTCACTCACTGTGGAAGTGTGGCATGAACTTTGGCTCCTTCATCAGAATTTTCAAGTGCCTGATTAAACTGAGGAGATATGGGACACTGTCTTTTATCTACATTTGGTAGTCTTGGTGGTGCTGTGAGGGTCTGTAAGTTGTCTTAGCAATTTCTTTCCAATTCTGTCTACAAAAATTGTACTCTGCATTTCCAGCAAAGTAGCATGTATATTTTCAAGGATGGTGTGAATATATTATCTACAGATTGCTTCTCACATGCAGTAGGGAAAATTTATCATTCAAATATATAAGCAACAATTTTCAAACAGGAGAAGAGGAAAGCAAGAAAATGTGAGAAGAAATAAATATTTTTCCTACTTATACATAATGCAATGATTTTGCCACAAAAAAAAAAAAAAACGCTTTGACACCAAATTTTGCCTTTCTGCCTTCATTATAATATGAAAATGATTAAGAGCAAGATGAAATATTTCAAAAAAGGTAAATCCAGGAAAGAAACAATTCCCTGCCTCAAATGTATTAAACAACATCTGAGAGACTGGAACTAATTTTTGTATATGTACATGGGCACAACCACGATATATGGGAAATGTAAGCATATGTTTTTCCTCATAGGAGACACTTTGGCAAGAGTCATTAGGACGAGTGATATTCTTATGCTACCTCTACCTCCTGAGCCCATACTTACAGAGGGATTTTGAAAAATCTGAGATGGGAAATACGAAATAAAAATGAATGATAAGGACATGAAGTTAACTTAAACTAGAGCACTGGCTGAAAAGGGCAAGCCTACCCTTTCCCAACCTGTAGTCTGTGTTGTGTCCTCCCTTGGTTATTCTCTTTCTTTTCAACCAGGCTGTTTTCAGACTGATTCACCACCCAGCTGTGCAAATACCCTGTAGAGGAGAAGAGAAGGTAGCTGAGGGGAAGGAGGTTGTGCTGGCTTTGCACTCTCAAGGGGCTAAGGCAGGAGAGGGAAAGGGCTGGATACTTGTGTTTGCTTAGATTATCAAAAACGTGAAGTAATTTGATTAAGTATCACCAAGTGCCAACTGAGTATCAGAAGGTTATTCAGTGTCTATGAAGAAAGAGCATAACTAAGAGCTGGTCCTTGGCTCCTGTTCAGAAATAAAGACAGGAAAAAATAATTTAATGGTGAAGATGCTTCAGAGTTATAAGGAAAAAAACAATCAAAAAACTGCTGGATGGTCTCTTTTATGTTTTCAAATCAACAGTAATTGCTTTTCTGGTATACATGTAATACACTTAAAGACACAAAGTGCCAGGTTCAGTGAAGGGAGAAATGGGTGAAATGTAGTGGCCTAAGATATGTAAGAGGCAATACTAGATGATCTATATAAGAGGCAATATTAGATGATCTAAGAACTCCTTCTGGCCCTAAGCTCAAGGAAATAAGACTGAAAAGTTATGCAGTTGTGTTTAAAAATATATGCAAAGTTGCAAAAATCTTTTACTTTCTTAGTTTATCAAAGGCCAAGCATTGGTGAAAAAATAAATTTATTATTACTTAATTTTTTTTCAAGCTTTTTCTGAGCAAAGACAAAATGAATAGAATATGAGTAGAGGTGCTGTAAAAATACTGTAGGGACCACAGTAACTGTGGATGGCATGTTTCAGACTCTCATGAAGTGTGATTTTTTTAGTACTCAATGCTCTGGTGATAATGCTCTGGTCTTCTCTTCCTTGAATTCACCCAAATAATTAATATTTATTCAGTTCTATCTTAAGCAGGTGGGTAGTAGCAGACTACATGAGCCCAGCCCTAAACTAGAAGGCATCTACTTGTGGAAAGGAGCAAATGCCTTCCCAAAAATGTCTCCACCCACTTGATTTTTGATAATCAGTGTCGACATTGGTAATTCTGTGGCAAAAATACAATATGACTTGTGTACTACTATTTCCTACAGCCCAGCACATTGTGGGTTGTACTGTGTCCAATGTTACAGTCATGAAGCCCATGGCCGGAAGGTCATTACAATTAGTTAAGGATTTAAGCTACTGCTTTTGCATCACTGTCTAATGCAGCGGGCTTTGATTTACAGCTGTCAATATAATTCCATTAGACTTCAGGAATGCTGTAGAGAGAGCATATGTGTCTTGTAAAAGAAGCTCATAGAGCTCCCATGGGTCCCAAGACCCTAGACTGAAAACCACCAGTCTATGTGACAATGCAGCCAAGTATAAGTCAACAAAACCAACTTTGTCACAGTTTTCCTCTCTAAGATGTTGGGTACTGTCGTGGTTTAAAACCAAGTCCACACAGCTCGTTCACTCACTCCCCCAGCTTGCTCCCCCAACTCCCCGAGAGTTAGGAAGGAGAATCCAAAGAATGTAGCCCCCACGGGTTGAGATAAGCACAGTTTAATAGCTAAGGCACAACAGAAATCACTACTGCCATTACTACTACAAATAATAATGATAAAGCAAATAACAAGTTAAGAGAATACAACATCTCACCAGCCACCGACCCATAACTCACCCCACCCTGCCCGACCAAGAACCAACCGATACCTCCTCCATCCCTCCAGAGCAATCCAGCCCTTCCTGGTTATTCCCAGTTACCTCCTGGGTATGACGTGCTATGGTATGGAATACCTCTTTGGCTAGCCTGGGTCAGGTGTCCTGTCTCTCCTTCCTCCCAGCTTACCCTCCTCCCTGGCAGAGCATGAGCTCAGAAAAAGGCCTTGGACAAACCAAACATTTGAGCAGTAACTCAAAACATACTTGCTATCAGCAACTGTTCTCAGCCCGAAAGTCAAAACACAGCACTGCACCAGCTACCAAGAAGGAGAAAAAGGACTGCTACTGCTCAAACCAGGACAGGTACCTAGGTATTTTATTATTTGGCATGTAAAAAGTCTTACCAATAAAAGGATTCTTTTAAAATCATTCAGAGTTTTATCTTCTCCTTAATAAAAATAAAGCACTAACAACTTGCCAGTGGCATGATAAAATTTTTACTAACTACTGTAGTAGCAGGAAAAATAATTGCACCAGATTTAAAGTGTGAGTACATTACATGAATGTTATAGGCAAGTTATGAACAAGTTTGAAAGGGCAGATTTTACAATGAACTTTAAAAATTCCCCTGTACTTTTAGTGAAGGTCTGCTCTGTGAGCCTACAATAATCTGGGGGACAGCAGTAAGGAGTGCATAAGTCAGCCCCTACTACTGACATCCATCCAAAAATGTGTTTGTAGCTGCATCTGCCATTTGTCTGTAAACTTAAGCTGAAGGTCTTTCTCTTCAACTTTATATCCTTCTTTTTGTTTAAGTGGCTAGAGAGTTTTGCAACAAGGAGCTGGGAAGACACATTTTTCAAAATGCACATACCTGTCTTTTCTGCTATTGAACATTTGTTCCTTAAATCTAAAAGGTTACCCCTTTTATCTCTCAAGTTCAATGGATTTTTGAAACTGGCTTAGGTGGTGTTAGCATGTAACATAAATGAGAATCATTTACCTGCCTTTATGATGCAAGGATTAATTTAGTGTAATTTTGGGGCCTAGGTGTTCTCTAGTCAGTGAAGAGGGAGAAACAACTCCAAGAGTCCACACACAAACAGTACACAAGTAAATACTTGGAAATGCTTTTTAGTTCACTTTTGTTTATGAAGACAGCCAGAAAACATCACCCAAATTTTATGTCTGAAACCACCCAAGGTGAACACCACTTAAAGCACTTGTTTGGCACAGGAGACAGGAAGTAGCACAGAGGTACCTATCAGGTCTCTGAGTTGCCCCACGTACAAATGATGCATCACAATAACCTCTTGGGTTTTGTACTGTCATCTGTAGACCTAGCTCACAGAAACTAAGGTGAATATAAATGCCCACTAAGACTACAGCGATGCGGCATTACTCATTCATTCATATACACTCTCTACCAGTTATGGGCTTGTAATGTTCTCTGTGTTTGTACTTGATTTTCCAGGAAGAAGAAATATCTTTGTTATCTACATTCCATCCTCAATACTAGGCTGTTGCTAATGAAAATACTTTTGTTGATAGAAAAAAGATTAGATGAAATAAAAAATAATTTTTAACTGAAACTGTATGTTAGACTTTCACAAGTGTTTTTAATTTTTTAGTAATCAATTTTACCAATTATTGTAATAAGGAGTACAAGTATTTAAGCAATCAGAAGCTGGCAGAGCAACGAGGTGAGCCAAGTGGAGGGCCATACTACTGTGCATCAGAGGGTTTGCCCATGAACAGAGAATTACTGTTGGATAAATAAAGCTTTATTAACCCTTGCAACAGTAGTACAAAATAAGCAAAGTCTTGGTTCGAAATAAATAATGACCTCTAACTGCTTTCTGTGGGTTCTGCTACTTCTTGTGCTCACTGCTGTGGACATTCAAGGCAAAATGTGGTCTTCCTGATTTTTCTTTTTCTCAATTTTCAGCTCATAAGAATCCCTCTTTTTCTCTTTCACTATGTTACATGAATGTTTGGCAAGAAAAGTCCTGGAGTTTAGCATATGTAGTTAATGAGTTAGGAATATCCTAGCCTGAGAGGACTGGAACACAGCGAGTACAGAATCTCTGGAACTTCTTCATTCAGAGAAGCCAAACTGTGGCTGTACTCCACTGCTATAGCAAGTGAAGGGAACCAAGAAGGGCTGCTTAACGATACACAACCAGTATGTGCATAGACAGATGTGACCTTCAATGAGTAGTAGAAATAGTTTAAATCAAAAAGTTTTAGTTCCTCCTTCATTGATTTTGTAATTTTTCTGTAAAATCACTGGTTCCCCTAATTGGCTGATGAAATTATTAGTTGATTCTGACATTCATTTGGACTTCTAATTAGAAACTTTGATCAGATTTCATGTCGAAACAAGTTTCTGTCTGAGAATTGTCAGGAATCATTTTTTCCTGTATGAACTTTTGGAGTGTTCTCTGTTCTGAATGGATTCCCTAACTTTTTTTTTAACATTCTTATGAGCAATGAACTATTGAAAGTTCAGATTTTGTTGAATACAGTTAAATATTATTTTATTTTCATTTGTGCCTAAAATATTCTAAATCAACACTTAAAACATATTCATTTTGTCCCAAAATAGACAGAATAGCATTTTAAATTAACATTTAAATAGCTTTCAAAAAGCTGAGATTAATCTGCCATAAAACTATAATTTCCATATTGAAAATAGTTTTAAAAACTAATCTCAAAATTTCCTCCTACTAACAATAATTTAAGAATAAATATGGCAATGCAAAATTTATTAACATCTTTCAGAAATATTTCTCAAAAAACCCCCACCTTCTGATGTAAAACTCTTTAAAGAAAGGTCATCACCATCAGTATCTGAGAAACTTGTAGTATATCTAGTAATACTTTTGCACACAAGCACTGAAATTTACTTCACAAAACCCAATTTATTGATGTAAATGAGCTGCATTAATTTTAGTCATACATAAATGTATATGCTTCTGCCTTTCGGACAGTAGAAAAATGTCACCAAAAAAAGTCATTTTTAGGTAGTTTATGTGAAGTTGCATGCACATGAATGGAAAGTGAAGTGTCTCTGAAATAATTCTTATCATGTAATCTACTTCCCAACTGGGACCCAGGGAAAGCAATACATTTTACTGTTTTACTGCTCATGGGAAGTTGTTTCTCAGAAGGACTCTTTCTGGTTGCTCATGAACCATAGAAAGTGACATCACTAAAAATATAGGAGTCTAGGCTATTCAGAGCTTTGTAAACTTTGCATCTGGCTGAAGTTATACTCCTAAACTAATGTTATCACACCGTATAGCACTAGGGGGGGTTTAATAATGCAGCAGTGAAGAAAATTACTTCAGGTAACCTGCCTAACACATTTGGTTAATGATCAGAACAGCAGGAAAAGATGCCTAATCTATATATTCCAGAACATTTTGCCAAGATGTGTGGAGTAGGTAAATATACCTTGAGCAGTATGGACAATATTAGAAAAAGAAGCATATATATCTAATTTTCTATATTTTACTGTTTGGGGTTGCTAAGAAAAATGTGATAATACAGGATGATCATCTCATGGATACACAGTCTTTCAATAGCTACTGCTGTGATACCATTTCTTTGCAAAGCCATTTCACGCATGGGAAAATCTCTCATGGAGATTGTTTTTGTCCCCTAGGAGACAGAACTCTATGATAGTGGGGTAGAAATAAAATCCTATATTTTTCACGGGCTTCTGCTCCTACCTGATGTGTGTGTATGTGAGAAGGATAAAGAAATACTACTCAAAATGAAGCTTGAAGCTACTGTGGAAAGACTGAAAGATACTTTATGATATTATTTTATTTGATTCCCTACCCTCTCTTTCTAGCTCTTTTTCACTCAGCTCTCCTTCACTTCTGCCCTGATCTGTCTTTTGTATCTTGTTATTTTTAGGCATTGTTTGTATCTTGACTGTGGGCTTATGATGCACAAGTGGCATGAGACATTGTCTGCTTTGTTTGCTTAGATTTTGGCTTTGTCTATTCATGAAAGAGAGACAGATCTCATCGTTGTGGTGGTTTATTCTGCAGGGTTCTGCAGAATGGCTTTGTGTGCTTTTCTGAAGTTCTGGGATGAAGCACCATGAGCCAGGAAGTTATGTTCTGAGCAGAATCTGAATCATTAGCTGATTTATTCTTAGTCTTTAGCCCTGGCTATTTTGATACCTGGTACCAACAGCTGTTGAGCTGGGCTTTGGGAGAGAGAAATTGTTTGTCTCTTTGCTTGTTGCAATTACTCTAGCCTGTCAATGCACCCAAGGTATTTTTCCAACTATTACCAATTTTTCCCCCAGATATGCCTATGACACCAAGCTGTGTGGTTTGATTGATATGCTGGAGGGAAGGAATGCCATCCAGAGGGACCTTGACATCCTTGTGAGGTGGGCTGATGCCAACCTTATGAAGTTTAACCATGCCAAGTACAAGGTCCTACATCTGGGTCAGAGCAATCCCAGGCACAGGTACAGGTTGGGCAAAAAGGAAATTCAGTGCAGCCCTGCGGAGAAGGACTTGGGGGTGTTGGTTGATGAGAAAATGAACATGAGCCAGCAGTGTGCGCTTACAGCCCAGAAAGCCAATCGTATTCTGGGCTGCATCAAAAGAAATGTGACCAGCAGGTCAAAGGACGTGATCCTGCCCCTATACTCTGCTCTCCTGAGACCTCACTTGGAGTACTGTGTGCAGTTCTGGTGTTCTCAACATAAAAAGGACATGGAACTGTTGGAACAAGTCCAGAGGAGGGCCACAAGGATGATCAGGGGGCTGGAGCACCTCCCATATGAAGACAGGCTGAGAAAGTTGGGGCTGTTCAGCCTGGAGAAGAGAAGACAGTGTGGAGATCTCATAGCAGCTTTCCAGTATTTGAGAGAGGCCTACAGGGATGCTGGGGAGGTACTATTCATTAGGGACTGTAGTAATAGGACAAAGGGTAATGGGTTGAAACTTAAACAGCAGAGGTTTAGACTGGATATGAGGAAGAAATTCTTTACTGTGAGGGTGGTGAGGTACTGGAATGGGTTGCCCAGGGAGGTAGTGAATGCTCCATCCTTGGCAATGTTCAAGGCCAGGTTGGATGAAGCCTTGGGTGATATGGTTTAGTGTGAGGTTTTCCTGCCCATGGCAGGGGAGTTGGAACTAGATGATATTAAGGTCCTTTCCAACCCTAACTATTCTACGATTCTATGATTCTATATCCAGTAGGTACTTGAATAACTTCACACTGTAGACCTCAGCAGTGTGCTGGAAAAAAACTCAAGTTGTTTCTGCCTGAGTAAGAGCTTTGTAGATGGAATGGTTCTGCCTTTCTCTCAGGTTGTACTTAATATGTGATTTCATCTTTTGTGTTTGTGCATTTATCTATCTTCACTAACTTTTTTTTTCCTCTTCTGGCTCAATCATGCAGTTGTCTGATCTGTAAGACTGATACCTAGATTCCTCCTACAATTTGTGTCCTTACTTCAGGTATCTGTAATCACTAAATGATCTTCATTAGAAGGTGCTGCGTGTCCATACCTCTCTCTTTCACTTGGGAAGGTATGGTAAGCACACTTGACCTTTTTTCATTAATGTCTCTCTCTCAAGGAAGACTGTGAAGCAGTTCATCTTTCTTTATCAGTCCCTCTTCTCAGTTTCTAGCACATGAATGCTTCACTGGACTGCATTTTTTTCTTTTTAATTCATTCTACGTACAGGTGTCGTCTCCTGGGCACAGTTAGGTTGAATAAAACAACTGGCAATGTGACAATTTCAAGCTGTTCAATTTAACCTTTTCTGAGGGTTTTTTCTCTCTTCTTGAATTGGAGTCAGGTTGTTGCAGCATGATAGCTCTGGCAGTATAAACAGAGGTTTAGGTTGGGATTTTTTTTTCTCAAATAAATAAGTGTAGATAGGGAATGAGGAGAGAAAGTGAAAAAGGAATAAAACATATGGTTGATAAAAGGTAGACTTTCCTTGATTTTCAGATTGCTCTTATAGACTGGTCATAATAATTTGTTTTTTTATTTCAGTATGTATCTGGGCATTACCTGTGATTCATGGTCTTACCAAAGAGCGACAAGATAGTGCAGATGCATACTCTTTTCAATCCTTTCCTGTCATCTTTAGGTTCAGGAGTACAGCAGCTCCCACAGATATTAAACTATCTATCTGACAAATCCAAAAGCATTAAAATTAAACCGGGCAATGTGTTAGGCCCATGAACAGGCTTTGGTATAAGATAACATGTGTCATCTCTCACAGGAGAGATTGCAGGAATTTTTCTCACACTGGACAAAAAGTTATAATTGAGGTTTTCACAAAGGTAAATATTTTTAAACAATTTAAAATTTCAAGCAGGAAAAGTAGAATTCCTAAGCCCATAATATTTTCTTGCCTGTTAATTTATAAACACAGTCATAAGAGTTTACAACCTGAAATATTTTGCCTGCTTTACCATATGTTACTTGCTTACTTCCTTGTCCCTCAACAGAAATCACATTATGTAATTAAACAAAAAAAAGTCTACCCAAGAGGCTCTGTCATATATCCTGGTGTGCTTTGAGTGCTGAATTACTTTTGTATGAGCAAAGACAGCTTTTCTATTTTCTCACTTCGGATGGGCAAAACCAAATGCTCCCCTTGTTTCCAGGTTTAAAAACACACAGGAAATACTACCTAAATGCTTGTTTGATTTACAGAGGATCTTGTTAATCTATGACAACCATAGAATCATAGAATGGTTTGAGTTGGAAAGGAGGTTAAAGATAATTTAATTCCACCCCTCCTGTCTCAGGCACCTTCCACTAGACCAGGTTGCTCAAAGCCCTATCCAACCTGGCCTTGAACACTGACAAGGGATGGGGTAACCATAGATCTCTAGGCAAGGTAATCTACTATTTTATTTTTTATGGCATTATAGGTGCTATAAAATAAATGCAACCTTTTGGAAAAAAAAAAAGAAATATTCCAGTTAGAATTCCAAGTTTTCCCACATCTAGTAATTTAAAATGTTCTAAGATCTGTTCTTCTACAGTATGGTAATAGAAGTTCAGCCTCAAAGCAGTTGGTGGAAATTCATGAAAAATTGCTATAGAATTATTGATGAAATCTTTTTTTGCAGTATTAGTCATATTCTGATTACATACAAATGAAAAATACTGGAGTCCTGGAGCTAGGACTGCAGCAGCAGCATTTTTTTACTAATGGTCCTTTCTAAAATAGAAAAAGTTGTCACTATTTCACTGTTCTTTTCATTAGTCATTGCTACTTAGATAATATGTTTTTGCCCACATGCCCTTCTGATAATCCTTCTGGCAAGAAAGCAAGCTAATTATGGTGTCAAATCTGCAATGGAGAAGAATTCTCTTTTTCTCTAAAAGGGTTTTTTTTTCCCCACTATCTTTAAAATAGTTAATAGACAGACAATAGGTATTTAAATGAGACAAAAGACTTTTTTTGTCATTGATCATAATTTCTCATGCATTCTAATAATTAGCTGTTTGGATTATGGTATCTTAATGTATTTAAATTAAGATTAAAATCATTACATTCTGCAAAACAAACAAAAACTGAAATGAATTAACAAAGTCACTATGATAATAATCACTAGTTTTATATGTGTGTGTAATAATTTATAATAGATAACGAAGGAAACAATACACTGGAAAATCAGATTAGGGTGACTGCCAGAAAATGATGGCTTAATCACTAAGCATTATAGGAGAAGTTGCTATTGCAGCTTCCTGTTATTCTTTGAATGGAGCACATTTTATAAATAAAAATCAGGGGTTTTTCTTCTCAGTCCAGTGAGACATTAATTCATGTTAAAATACCTTTCTTTTTTTTCAGTTTGTTTGTAATTTTGCTCTTTTACTCTGTATTTCTTGCAAACAGACATCCCTTTGTTCTTCCATTCTATCTTTTATTCTGTGTAGAAGGTTGAACATCTTATGGACTTACAGTTAAGCAACTATACAGATTTTGCCTAATATATATTTCTTTCTAAATATGTGTCTCCATATAACATAGAATACTAAAAAAAATCCCAGACCTGGCGTAAGTAGCACACAATTGATGTGAGGTTTTTGATAAGAGGTTTCTTTCAGCCTGAATAATCCAGTTTCCTTGGTCATTAACTTCTTATCCAGAAGTGCATGCAGGGACAGGATAATGATTCCAAGAAAGGTTGTTTTCTGAAGCTGATATTTTATTCATATTAATTGGATGGGGATGTGGGTTTCTGGGTATTTGATGTTGGGTTTTGTTTAGTTTGGGTTTTGGGTTGTTTATTTTTTTCAATAGCACTCTATAATTAAAATGTCCAGGGAATTTCCCCCTCCTCCACCCAACACTGGATAGCTGGACTGGAGATGACATGGAATATATTTGTTTCACAGTGTGCTTATTTTTCTCCTACTATGTTCCCTCCTTATTTATAGGATTATCAGAAAGTGTGTCTAGTTCTGCACAGCTATTTCTAGCTCTTTTGCTTCTGGAGAAGAGCTAGTTCCTGATCTGAGTGTTTGCCTCTGAGGTGTTAATCAGTTGATGCTGTAAGATGAATTGGACCCCAGCAGCTGAGAAACAGATGAGCATAAACCACATGGTCACATATTGTATCAACTTCTTCTCATTTACTGGGAAAACCACTTTCATCCCCAATAAACAAGAGATGAATAAATGCAAAAAGAAGCTCTCCATTGTTTTTCACTTAGTTCATTTAGTATGAATTTGCCTCACCCATGTTTTGGTGTTTCACTTGCTGTCAATACCTATCAAATTCACTGAGCAGCAGATCTGTGGATGTTAGAAGACTGAAAACTATCTACAGGGAATAAAAGCCCACACCAATTTGATTAAGGAACTGAAATAACCCACTGTGTTCAATGTACAAAGCTCATATTTCAGACACTAAACATTCAAAGTGCTGCCAGCCTCAAATGTTCAAAACCTGGGATCTCAAAATATGTGAAGTTACTTCTTAATTGTCCGAATGTTCAGCTTTCTTTGCAGCTGAGAGGAGTCTCGTGTTTCAGGCACTTGGGTAACCAAATGTTACTTGATAATCATACAGGCACCTGACCCTTTGTGATGATCTAGAGCTTGCAGGTCAGAAACTTAGATTTCTGCAGAAGAGTGTGGTATGCAATAGCACTGTGTTGGGTGCTTCGCAGCAGAAACCTAGCTAGTGATAATCTTACAGGCAAGAAGGGTTACATGCCAAGGTATGTTTGAACTCCTTCTCTTTCTGGCATTTAAGGACCTAAAAGGAGATGAAATTCTGGTGCCATGCACCTTGTCATCATTGAAAAGACCATAAAATTTTTATAAGGGGAAAGTATGTGGCAATCTTTTTCTCAGCCCCGAAGGGGCTACCTAATTTTCATACTGAAGTTTGAGGCTTTAAGTATTCTAAATGAGAAGGAAAGCTTCCTTTGGTCATTGCAATGAAGTAATACATTAAGACATACGAAAATTATACGAAACTGCACAAAATATAAAAAAATTAAATACCAAGATAATGTCTGGGTCAGTTATTAGGATTTGGAAATTGCTGTGATTCTGTATGAGCCCAAAGAGAGATGTGTTATTATACCTGCAGAAGTTCTGTCACATAAAGAAGAAGGTTCTTTCCAGAAGGAGGCAACACATCCAGATGCATCACAATGTCACTTTGTCTCACACTGTGCTATCATAGCATGGTGTTAGATTATGTATGGTGTAGAGTAACACGTATGTTAAATGACACTGACATAACAGGCCAGACAGTACCGACCTACTTGTCTTTATCCCATGTCTTTCACAGCATTCCGGGAATACCAATGTGCATGTTTGCATGTAAGAATATGTCACTGATTTAATTAGAGTGATATGGAGTGTGTCTGCTCTAGGGCAGAGAAGGTACATGGCAACATTTCAAACAAAGTGCCCTTGAAGACTTTCATCACTCATAACCTACTGTTCCCACTGCGCTGCAAAAGGAGCTGTCTTTGTGTATGCCATTATTTGGGCAGGAAGTTCATGGTGTTTGTTAGTATGTTAGTCAGGGCTCTTTGTAAGCAGTAAAACATTTTGATAATACAGAAGCTATTAGATTTTTTTTTTCTTTTAGCTGTATCACAGTGAACAGGAGCAGCTTTCTCTGCCCCTGGGTTAGTAAGAGAGATAGATTAGCAATAGTGGCTGACTGCAAAGTTAGTTTTAGAGATGAGCAATCAGGGCAATTGCTTGAGATAACAGGGCCTGGTGGGGATCCCTGCAATCATTATGTGGTTGTGCAAGTCACAGTAGAGTTGTACAGAAAAAGGGAAACTGGCTTGGCTGAATTTGACCTTATTCTACTAGAGGTTTAATGTTCCCCAGAAAGTTATGTACCTAATAAGCATCACCCCCACATTCCCATTAATATCTTGGTGGGATGGTACTTCAGGATTAACAACCTGCTGTTGGCTGTTTGCTGTCAGTGGGGTCATCTCCACTTGTACAGAAAAGGAGCTTTAAATATTGTCTTGCTCGGAATGGTTCCATGAGATCTGTTTTGCACAGCTGTAAGGAACAACAAAAGGTGAATGTCAAAGGAGAAGCAGTATGATTATGCTGCTGGGCTGAGTAAGCTCTCAACTAGAGATTGGCAGCAAAATAAAGAAAAAGCTAATATAAATGCAGGGAATGTGTTACTCAGTACTTGATCATCAGCTGTAACAGAAGAGAAATTATGCTGTTTTCCAGGGCTCAGACCCATCTTTTATGATGATTGCATTAAAAGTCTGAGCATAAACACAAGCAGGCAGGCTCAGTAATTGTAAAAGACAGATCTACAATAGCTTCTCATATCACACCACACTTGCGCATAAAAGCAAAATATGGGCTCAGATCCACCTTGTAAACCTGCTGTGTTCATGAAGGCAGTGCAGCTGTGACTTTACCATAAAAAAATAGAGTTTCTGTGTCATTAATACTCCAGAATTCACAGTCCAAGTCATTCTTGGACTGTCCTCATCTGTGATATAAATGCTTTAGGTAAAGGCAGAGGTTTTTTCTGCAGTCCCTCTAGACTGAACATAAAGAAATCAAGAATGGTGAGATAATCCCATTATGATCAGATAAACAGAAAATTTCATCCTCTTGAAGATCTTCTGATTAGCCTCTGAGTACAGACCATAAGCTTAGAGTCTCTCTCTTGGTAATTTATTATTGGCTTTAATTGTAGCTAAGGAGTAGGTCATAGTCCAAATAATTGGCAACTGCCACATGAAGAAGTGCACTCAAAAGATGTGTTTACTGCTGGCTCCAGGGCACATAGAGATTTTTTTTTAATTATTAGCTTTATATAATTATCCCCTTTATCTCTAAATGTATAGCATTTATATTCAGCCCTCTACTGTCAACAGTACAGTATACTCTCTATTTTAAAGGCCTGGAGACTCTGAAAGCATGTTTTACCTGATGTTGACATTTATGTAGTTCATAACAAAAAGTCAAATAAATGTGCAATTGCCTACTGTAGTTGCTCAACTATGCAGCAAATCAAATGATGTAACCATAATCTTTCCTTGACCCAGTTGAAAGGAATAATCTATAAAGCTGATTTTCATACTTACTTAACATTCTTACACTGTACACAAAGAGTCTAAATCCACAATCTTGCCAATTATTTGTTTTGGTTAATTCTAGGATGGGGCAGTTTTTCACTAGAGAATTCTATTGCTGCTAACTCTAATCAATCAAACTGTGGGCATTGACAGCCAGCCACCCAGTGGGAACAAATCAGGGTCCCAGACAATACCAGGTGATGGAAGATCAGAAGTACTGTTTGCAATAGTAATGTCAAGGCAACCAATTGTGGACATTTTAAACTATAATTCTAAAGTTTTTCTTTGGGTTCATAGTCTATTATGCTTTCATTAGCATTTGCTTTTCCTCTGTCTCTCTATTCCCTATTATCTGTTCCCTATGACAGGTGAGTTTTGACTAATGATGTATTGTTTGTATCATTCTCCAGGGAAAGCTTTCTCAGCCACACTGCATTAATCAGGCTCTTAGCTGGTTGAATTTTGTCTCTGGCACTAAGGAGCTAGTTCTTTTCATTCCCTTAAACAGCCTCAGTCATTTGGCTCAGCAAAGACCCCTTTGAGGCTCACTCTCCATTTCTGCCTCTTTCAATCTGCCAGTAATCACCACGGAAACTTGATGGCACTGGCCTTCTCCAGCATAATTTTATTCGGCTGAGTATAAGGAAATATCATGTGGTGCTTTTGACAGTGCCAGACCTGCTACCTTTAAATCTTTAGTGAATCAGCAGACTAATGTAGTGAAGCAAAGCAATTTGAGAGCAATGGGACCTATCTACAGTACAAAATGTCATCTTCTGGCAGGTGGGAATTTAACTTAATGGGGATGAATGGTTGTTGCTGTATTTCCTTTGTTGGTGTTTTTAAACAAGGAGAAAAAAGGATTTAATGAAAGTTCTAATTCTCGTTGGTTAGTGCAGTGTTGAGAAATAAAGCTCAAACTTTCTTGCAGGACAAGTCACTTTTTCTTGGAGAAATTGCTTTGCTGATCTTGATCTTTTCTCATTTGCCATATATGGGCTTCTTTTCAGCTGTTCACATATGTGATGTCACCTCATTCACCCTCTGGGACATCCCACAGCAACTGTAGTAGCTGCCAACCTGGAAAAGTAACAAATACAGATATATATTTTGCATGTCTTTTACTAATATATAACATCCAAACTCAAGACAAGTTAATATTGTGTGAAGAATAGTTTCTTCTTTGTCCTCTAGGAAACCATTTTTGAAATTACTGTTGTAAACAGAACTACTGTAGAAATGTCACTGCAGTAAAGGCCATTTCTCTAGCTCATCCTCACAGAACTGCCTCTTAGTCTTTATATAGGTAAATTCCCACCAGGGCTGGAAGAGTGAGCTTGCTCAGTTCCACAGTAACAATATATGTATCTGACCTGAAGGGTATGCTCATGCTGTACTTTCCTAAACAGCCTCTCCTTCGCTTGGTATGCTCTTGTTGTTGTGTTTGTTGTTCAACTTAATTGGATTAGTCTTCCATCCTGGCTTCATATTCTTCAAATGGTGATTTCTTTACCTTATTTGCTTTCCTTTATGCACTCTTATATTTCTAACTGGTTACTTCTCTGCGTTACAAAGGCCTTAATAAAGTGGTATCATTTAACTCTATTTTACAATTCCTTCTGAGCTAGACGCTTAATTTTCCCTATATTAGGTTACTTTCAGCCTTTCTGCAGGTCTCTGTAATACTTTTGGGTTTCTATTTCTGTTGTTTAAATAATACAAAATACGCAAATCTTTAGCAAACCCTTAAATTTACTGTAGTACTGCTTTTTTTTCCCCGTTTTAATTCCACTGCTAACACTGTTAGAAACAGGAGTGTTGTTGCCACTTCTAAATGCCATACTTTGAAGAGCATGTACTGTTTTTTTCTCACAAATAAATCCAATTATATTTAATATTTCAGGAATTTTTGCTTTGCTTTTCAGTATTACTTAATCAGCTCTATTTATAGCAATACACAGGCTGTTCATGACACTGTTCATTTAATTAACACTCTTTCAAACCAGAAAAAACGCCCAAACTTTACAACCTTTTATTTTCAGTACATTTAATGTCATCTCTCACCAGGCTTCATTACCCTGATTCCTACCATGAGAGGGCAGAAAGCAGAGTAAACCTTCAGAAATTAAATCTGTGCTATTTTTCATCAATAGAAGTCTTTTTGTGACCTCTGTAAATCCAGTTTTCTATGCCAGTTTATATGTTAGTAAGACCTACTGTTCAGAGATCACTGAGCTTAAACTCTGTATTGCTTTATATAGTCGTATATGCTATGTATACAGTGAAGCACAGGCAAAATAATAAAGCTTCAGGGATTGCCTCTCTCAGTAAGAGAAAGCAGAAAACCAGACCCATGTATTGTTAATCCCAAATCACCTTTATCTTGACTTTTAAAGGCCCAGTTCTAGATCAAAACATATAAAAATTTCTGTGTGACTTTGACCTAAGCCCTATACCAGTCAAGTATAACTTATGCAAAAGTTAAATGCTGGTGGCTGTGACCAGTCAATTAATGATCTCAGTGTTTTTACTTTTGATGATGCTTACAAGAATTACAGAATTGAAATATACATCTTGAAAAGCTCTATGCAGCATGAAATGCTTTGGTTGCTTTGGCCTTTAACAAATCTTTGGTGAGTCTTGCATTGCCTTAATCCTAATGAACAGGTTTTGTGACATTATAGAATTATGTATTTCACATACTGACATGCCCATAATGAATAATACAGAATAATGCTGTCCACATATGCTTGTCACTAAATAATTCATAATCTACAGGCATTTCTGTATCATTAATATGTTAGGCGTACCTAGGCAGCCAGACACATATTGTAGTCCACAACTTTCAAACCTGTACAAGTATTTTACAGGATGCTGAGCAGGCACAAACAAGTAAGCTTACGTTATTGTCTTCCCAGTTTCTTTGGATTATGTCTTTTCTTTCAAAAGTTATGCAGGCTTTTCTGAATGTAATGTTAATTGAAAATTACCTTCTTGCATAATCTTTTGAAGCATCCAAGGAGTCACTCTGACAGTACTGGTAGAAATTTAGCAGGACTTCATTTCTACTACAGCATTTTGAGCTGCTGAGTGGATTGATTATTCCACAGAATCACAGAATCATAGAATAGTTAGGGTTGGAAAGGATCTTAAGATCATCTAGTTCCAACCACCCTGCCATGGACAGGGACACCTCACACTAAACCATATCACCCAAGGCTCTGTCCAATCTGGCCTTGAATATCTCCAGAGGTGGAGCATTCACAGCTTCTTTGGGCGACCCATTCCAGTGTCTCACCACTCTTACAGTAAAAAACTTCCTCCTTATATCCAATCTAAACTTCCCCTGTTTAAGTTTGAACCCGTTACCCCTTGTCCTGCCACTACAGTCCGTAATGAATAGTCCCTCCCCAACATCCCTATAGGCTCCCTTCAGATACTGGAAGGCTGCCATGTCTCCACACAGCCTTCTCTTCAGTTATCATAGACTTGCAGCAACAACATGTGAATAAATGACTTATTTAGTTGATGGATTTGTTTGTATAAGCTCAATCAATTAACAGTGACTCAGCATGGTTCTGACATTGACAGCAGAAATACTGAGTTGCCAAATTCTATGGCAGCTGATTTGATACTGCTTACAGCATCTTTCCATAAGGACTATTTATGTGAAGAAGCTGTGGTTTTCCAGCAGAACATTCATGAGAAATATTAGAGGACACAGAAAAATTTATTCTAAAAAAATAAAAGTTTCAGATTATACATTTTCTTGACAATCTTCAGTAGAGGTTTAGATAAAGAAGATACAGATTGCTTCTCATCATTTACTGTTTTTAAAAGAAGGTACATTATGGATTATGCAAACATGCATTTTTTCTTGAACCAGATATGAATTTAGGATTTCAATTTAATGTGGGAACAGAGAGCAATTTACTTAACTAGAGGTACAATGACGCAAACACATAGTTGAAAGGTCTTTTGCCTTAAGTAGCTGGTAGAAGCTGAATTTCAAAATATATATAGGTACCTAAAATATTACTTAGTCACAAAAGATTTTCAAAGTACTTATGTACCTAAACCACATTGTATCCAACAAAGATTAGATGCCGAGGCATCTTTGAATATCCTTGCAAGATACCTAAATGTCTAGCCACCTTTACATTTCCTTCCTAATATTCTAACTATATTTTGGAGAACTTCTACTGCACATTCATCAAACACAATCTGTGTTCTAGCACAGATATTCTGATCAAAGGGAGTAGATAGCTGACCGTGCAGAGCCTTCCTATTCTGAAACCCCATCTGTGATTTGAAAACCACAGAAAGCCAGTACTATAGTGCAAAAAACAAGGGTTCAGACTCACCAGGAACATTTCTCAAAGAAAGTAAATGTCTTTTTTTTTCCTTCCTATCCTAGCAAGGTGAGAAGCCACATTAGAGTTCTTCTGCAAGTTTGCCTCTATGCTTTCCCTAACCCCATTTTGCCATAGCATCATACAGTTGAGTAGGATGGGCATTCTTTAAGTTTAGAGTAAAAAAGAGGTTGCGTTTGGTTTTGGCTTTTTGGGTTGTCTTTTTTGTTTGTTTGTTTTTGCAAGTAGACAGCTTTGGATATGGTCTCTAAGAATAGGATTGAAATTATCTGAATGCAGAATAAACTTACTGCACAGATTTCACTAAGCAAGTCTTCATCCTTTTTCTACTCCTTTGACCCTGAATGTTTTATCTTCCCTTTTTACATGATCTAGCCTGTTTTACATGAGCTTCTTTCAGAGGAGAGCACCTACCATGGTGAATCATGAACAAGGAAAAGATTGTGGATGTAGCTGTTCCTGACCCACTGATGCCTTCTCATTAATACCCAACTGGAAATACAAGGGTCTTCAAATGGTGACCCTGTTGAGAAGACAGATGGGTGGTGAATAACCTTGCAAGCCAAAAAGCCAGCAATTCCTCAATAGCTATCTATAGTCACAATGGGTACAGAAAGGGCAAAGGAGGTATTAATAGCCATTTAACAGTTTTCACCCACAGTCCTTGGAGCTCAGTTGTCAGAAACCTCTGCAATTTACCATTAATCATTGTGTGATGCTTCCTGACAAAGATTAATAATCCTATATGGGCATACAGCATGGCAAAGACTATAGGAATAAGCAGACATTTTAAATCCATGTCTTCACTAACTTGCATATGAAGTAATTATTTATAGCTGTAAATAATTACTAAATTAGCAGTCAGTAAATGTTTAATCAAGGGACAATGCAAAGACCCAGGCTTTCTTCCATTTATTTAGTTCTCTGAAACCAGTTTGTGGGCAATGCTTATAAAAGACAGACATGCAAAGCTGCAGGAAGCTTTTAAAATTCTCTTTCAGCCTGCTTATGCAAGCAAAGTAGAGGCAAGACCCTGAAAAGTTCAGCTTTCCAGGTAACAATATGCTTCTTCTTTAGTCAGGAACTTGAAAGAGATTCTTGTTGAAGGTGAAGGCTTCTTTCATTTTCACTTTCTCATCCTGACAGCTGAAATGAACAACGTCCATCTTCTTGGGTTGGTATCTTTTCCCTCTCCACTTTGCAGTGACATGTTTTAGATTATCCACTCTGATTACAGAAGTCCTGCTTTGCTCCAATGAACAGCTAATTTCTTGGCTACATCTATCAACAATAAGTAGCTCAACTTCTAACTCATCCTCAGTGTTTTTATTAACATACTCTCTTAACAAGTGTTGCCTGCTCCTGTCTGGTTTTGTTTTCATCCTTAGATATTTTCTTTTATTGTATTTTACACCTGGTACCGAATGGCACTAGTTAACAGCTTGGCCTCTTCACTCTATGGTTCCTGTAGGTGTGATTCTGTATTAATACTGAAGGACTATATCAATCTTTCTTCTAAGGAGATAAAACTTGTGTCATCATGCTATCTATCTACATAACATGTAACTTTATAAATCCATTGGACAGTTGTATTCAAATCTGTGTAGCAGCTGTCTCAAAAGTAACTCTCAGAAATGTCATGTGCCCAGAGAAAGACAGAGAGAGAAGGATCCCAGCATGCTTTCACTGTTAGAAGGCCCCAGTGAATTCAGAGGTGATGCAGCTGTATGAAACCAGGCTTCATTGCTTCAGCTGCTGGGAGGACCATGTTTTAAATGTGTTGAGCTACTCTAAGTGATGTATGGGGGGATTGGCTATGAATATCTTGCTTCCTTAACTCTTCTGTACCATGCAGAGTTCATGTCAGTGTTTTACTAATGGGGCAAAAGGACTCAGAAAGGGGTGTGACACCTGTAACCAGCACCAACCCATGTACTGCAAAGCTGAGTGGCACAGTCTCAGTCATGAAGGAAGGTAAGGGAGCCTGGATGTCTGTAGCTGCCAGCTCAGGGTATCACACGAAAAACAGTGAATCAGATGACAGTAAGACTTTCAGAATTTCTTTAAAGATTGGCCGTTGTATTTCTTTTACATAGTGACAGTAAAAAAGCAAGAGTTGGAAGGTTTAATTTAACCAAAAATGAGCCTGCAGGAAAGTAATAAGGAAAATAAAGACAAACTGATGAAAGTGGATCATTAGTAAGGCTGTTGCAGAGATGGAAAGCCCTTTGAGAGCTTTGTTCTGGATAATCTTTGTTTTGTCTTTTTTTCGTTTTTCTTTTTACTGGAGCCGGATGGGGATTTAAGATTAGAGTGAAACTGCTGTTGTTTTTTATTCTTAAGCAAAGCTTTGGTATAAAGACATTGGCTTTCTTCGTTTTAGAACAAAGAATGGATTGGGATTCCTCTTTGAACTGGCCTACCTGGTTGCTCTCAGCCCCCTTGAAGGGGAATATCTAAAACAAGTTGGTCTGCAACTGCACTGAATACAGTGGGGAAAAAGAAATAACCTTTTAAGGACTAGGTCAGTGAACCAAAGCTGATATTTGATACAGGATCTCCTCTGCTAGAGACTGTACAAGCTAAAAAGAAGACAGAAATCTTGCTATCTTCCGCTTTAAAGAAAGGCAGAGCAAGGGAGTGCTACTAGCAATAAAGCTTATGGATAAGGTGAAAAGAAGACAAGAACAATTTTATTGAGATTATTCTGACTCAACTGGCCATGTGCAGAACTGAGAAATTTCAAATGCAATTATGATTTCTTGGCAGTTCCACCTTAAAGCAGTCAAACCCCAGTCCTGCTTGGGGGTTTGTTTGCATTTGTATTTCATGTGTAAGGCCAAAGACTAACTGGGGTATTGATTTATTCTCCTGCAAGTCAAGTTTTGTCACACAAGTAACACTTATGTGAGCAAGATGCTTCCTACCTATAGTAAATGGAAAACCTGATATCCTTAAAAATAAATATAATAAGCAAGGTCCATATCTCATTTTACATGCAAGCTTTTCTGTGGGTAAACTCTACTTTGCTCTGGTGTGTACCCATTAGTGCAGCTTCTTCCCTGTAATTTTTCTTGGTAGTATCAACTATGACTACTGACACTGCCCAGTCTCAGTGGCCACCTCCTTCACATTGCCTGTTATTTAAAGTGCAAATGATGTCAGAAGCCATGGTTCATGATCCTTTCTAGTTACTCTCATGGGCATCTGCAAGGAGTGGTGTTCTACTGAAATGACAGCTTCAGAATTTCATGAAATATGCTGTTGTGCCCTCTGTGGCCTAAAGGATGTTGATTTCTGATCTCTTCCATTTTTTTAGGAAGATCCAGTTATCAGTATCCCAAATAAACTATCTGTTGAGAGTGGGCAATCCAAATGAGCTAAGATTTCTTAGCACTGATTCAGAAACTAGTATTTTCTGTCATGTTTATTCCCCTGTAGCTCTCAGTCATTCACTTTTGGGTCTTGGTCAAGTCATTCTGAGGGAGACAGGGAAGGAAGTCATGGTACAAATATTTTGTCACAAGGCCTTGCCAACCAGACCAGTGTAGCTGAAGGTTTAGACATATAAGTAAAAGATTGTTAAAACTCTGTGAAATTGGGGTAGTTTGCAACTGAAAGTCACTATTCATTTTTCAGGCAACACAGGTTGTGATATACAGCATGAAAATGTGAATACCAAGGAGCTGTGTTAATGAAGGAGGAAAGTTTAAAGCTGGCATTGCTTTTGTACACCTCTCTGAAATGAAGAAAACTCTCTTATCTGCATGTCTAATTCATTGCTATTGGTAAATGCCTGGAAAAGAATATTAGAACTTTTACTGTGTTTACCATGACAGTCTCATTTTCTTACTAGTCATTCAAATGGCTCACACTCTACAGCAATTTCTCATGGACACGCATCAATGAATTGCATATATTTACATTCTGTATCCTGCTCTATATAAACTATGAAAGCAGATATGCTGTGGCAGCAGTGTTCTGATAAAGTATGTACATTGCTTGAGTTGGTCCTGGATATTCTTGATATGATTTATATTTCTCAAATTCTGTATGCCCAGGTTCCCAAAGGCAACAACATATATACAGCATGCAAATTTCAACACTTATGCTCAATAAACAGGTTTATTAAAAATTACTTAGCTCTGTTTAAATAGAACAGACACATGAATTCACATGTTTTGATGTCTGAGCCTTGTTCATTCTATGTGCGCAATTTGACTGTGAATGTAGTGTTCTTCAGCAGTCAAGGGTAAAATGCCTGTTGTCCCTTTGCTCTTTTTTACTAGTATAAATCACTGTTTCCAATATAATGCTGGGTATATTTCTCAGAGGAAAAGATTGTAACCAGCTTTTTTTTATTGTTTCCCATATCATGCTGGGTTGTCAGAAAATTAACAAACTAATCAGAGCGAATATTTAAAATTCTGCTTTTTCCTAAGATTTGTAGACTGCCTTGTTTATAAGGAGAAAATACAGCACAAATAACTAATGATCTCATCACATGTGGAGATTTGCAGGTACGGTTTCAATTTCATGTTTGACTTAAGAACCACAACAAGACACTCCTCCTTTTACAAAGCCTATCAAAGGAATAGCACAGCCTTTTTGTGAGCTCCTTTTTTCTGACAAAAATAGCCTTGTGATCTTTTGGTCTGTGATACCTGGACTTATCTCTGTGATTATGCATGACAAAGTTGCTATATATCGTGTGTACAAATCACTAGTACACACGACAGCTAAGCTTGCACATAACCTTTTAAATGTCCAGACAATCTTGTCCTAAGGAGTTTTGCATGTTTTGCTACAGATCACTTAGCTTTCTGAATTACATTTGGCTTATTTTTGCCATAAGTATTTGAGGAAATACTTTGAAAAGTAAAACAGCAACCTCAGCAGAGAACATGGTAAAAGATATTCATTTAAAGATGTTTTGATGGCACAGTCTACTATTCAGATTAAAAAAATAAAAATTGAAATAGTTGTTGAGTTGGAGTGAATGAGAAGACTTTACATTCATGAGGAGAGATGGGCTTATTCAGTCATTAAGGAGCACCAGGCTGTGCTTTATAACTAACCCATGTTGTTGGATATTTATTGCCAAAAGTTCAGCTGATAATGAGCTTCCTTGGGCTTCAATTAATCTCACATATATTGATAGTTATGTTACTGATCACTCTGTTGAAAGAACAGCCTCAAATCAGGTTAGCAATTAAAAAAGAAGGAAAAGTTTTAAAGAAAGTATTAGTGTACCACTTCGTCTTCAAAGAAAAAAACAGGTCACTGACTAATTCATATTTGGTGTATGTATTTGCATATCTATGAAAATAGAACAGCACAGAAAAAAGCAGCACACTTGTCAGTTTTCCTATCACACATACATCATTCATTTCAATCAGTTTGAGAACCACCCTAAACAAAACATCTCTGAGAGAGCTGTAGAGATGCAAACTGAATTATATGATGATAAAATAATAATTATAGAATAAAATTAAAATAATTATTAATTTATTATATTAATGAAGAATACTGTTTGAAAGGAAAAGGTAAGTTCAGTGTTTTAATTACATTCTAATTTACATTTCCTGCTTTTAGGAAGAAGGTACAATATTTGATGCTCACTTATCAGAGAGATGTCTTTATTGCAGAGACCCACAGTCGTATCCCGGTTTTCGAATTTGAACTTTGGATTTGAGTTTATACATAGGGATCACATTAGAGAGTCCCATAGGAGAATAGGCTTCATAGAACTAGGAGTTAATGAAATTCATTGCTGCTTATATGCAGTCCTAAATCTATATGCAAAATTAATTTGCTTGGTACTTTGTGTTTACACTCTGATACTCAGCAACAGCTTGACTGCGATTAGGGTTGCATTTCTTGTATTATTGAAAACATGAGTAAAATATTCATTAAAAGGATTAAAAAATAAATAAAATCATTCCATCTTAGTATTCAGGTATGTTACTTTTTTCTGAATACATGTACAATGTTAATTTTGGTTACCTGCATGAATTTCATTATTAGGTGTCAATATACATTACTAAATACTGTGGGAAATCAATATGCTGTTACACCAAAGTATTTTAATTTTTACAGTCCTGTAGTTGATTTCCCTCTGACTCCAGCAGAAACTTTTTATCTTCAGCAGGTGCTAGAGATCACAAATGTCATTTGCAGTTATTTTTTTCTTCTAGCTTTGTAAGTGAATTCTAGTTCATACGGGAGCTTTAAAAGACATTTGAATGTTGTAGTTTACACTGTAAAATTTGCAAGGGCTACAATGACTTCACTGATTAAAAAAAGGGGGGGGAGAAGGCTGAATTTCAAGTTTATGTCATGAATAAAGCACCAGGAGTATATTCTTACTATCATAATTCGATCCTCTGAAGAGTAGTGGCAATTGCTTTTGAAACAAGTAATTTGAAAGACATGAAATGAAAATAAATTCATGCACCAGTGCATAAGATAAGGGGGCCATTACTGTATCAGACTAACCAAGACTTACTTTGGGAGGTGTTTACAGGGGAGAGAAAGCTAACTCCTGCACAAATTGTACACCAGTTCCTGGGGCCTACACAATTTCCCCAAATCTTGAGCTATTACAGCTGGTAAATGCTGTCTCCCTCTGTCAGGGAATGCAAGGACATAATAGCACTTTGGCTACTGCAGATTTTCTACCATTTCTCCCTAATCCTTACACATAAAACAGCTTTACTTGCCTAGTGCACTTAAGGCCAGGGAAAGAGAGGCAACAAGCTGCAGCAAACACAGCTTTGCTGACTAAACCAGGAAGACAAAGTGGAACCTAGATTCTTCCAACTTCTCAAGTTAGCTGTAAAACAGAGGAAAATCCATAGACAAAACACTTTGTGTGGTTCCAGATTATTTCCACACTGGTTTAAGCTATAGAAAAAAAAAATAAACAAAACTCTGACAATGATTTTCCTATGCTTAACTGTTAATGTTATACATCCAAGGCTTTATATCACTGTCTTTAGTATTTTGGTGATCCATGAGGTCAAACGGCTCTTCAATTGGTACCTTCAGCTGCTTCTAAATTCTGGATTTCAAAGAAGTATATAGAAGCCCATACATGACAGCTGGGAATACCTCTGGTTTGTTTCTGCACTTCTTACAAAGGAGGAGGAGAAAAACTAGGATTAGTGGTCTGCCAAAGCTGTCCAAAAGGGAATGTTGAGGATAAAAGGATAAGGTGTGATATCTACCACATCGTGCCTTAAGGCACAAAAAGAAAAGGAGCAACATACTGAAGGAATTGTTTAGGGAAACAAAAGAGAGCACAAGTTAGAGGGTAGGACTCAAGGGGACAGGAAAGACAGACTGATAGAGAAAACTGAAAAGAAAACACATCTGTTTTTTAAAGAAAAATCAGTCTTAAAGACAGCTGCAGAGAAAAATCTTTTTTATTTTTTTTTTCCTCCAAGTTATTGCTGGAGTTATTGTCACTGAACAAAAAACCATATGACAACCCTAGGTAAACATGTGCAATGTGCTATGTAAAGTGCTTTGAGCCCTTTATGCCTAGAATTCAGATGTTCAGATGGGATATGTTGGATATAATGCCTTTATTCAACAGCTAACATATCTTGTGAATATGGTATAATTTCAGTTTCCTGCTGTTAGCTCACAGTACTCCCTCTAAAGACTTGGCTTGAACGCATTCTGCTATCACATCTTTTTGTGTTGCAACATCAGCACAGGCTATGAATAGTTCTCTGCTTGGCATTCTCAGAAGTTTTCTCTTAATTCGTTTTATCGAGTACCTCTCCATCAAAATCAGACATAATTAGTTACTGGCATCATTAGATTGGGTATAAAAATAAATCAGCCATTTTAAGCAATAGTTTGAATATATAATCTCCATATAGAATGCTCACTACAAAAAAAACATTCAGTGGAAGGTCCCTGCACATATGGTCCAAGCTGTAATTTAGGGCAAGTGACTTGTCCTTAGTAGAACCTATCAAAGGCAGCTTTTAAACAAAGGCCAAAAATTCCATTAATTCAGCAAATCTGTTGCTAACGTTAAAGACTGAACCCTGAAGCAAGGGCAGGGATACTGTGTTAGCAAGTGTGGAGTAGTCTTCTCTCTACATTCTCTTTCTTCAGGTCTTTCCCCTGGTAATATCTAGTTTGAGACAAATTGAGAAGTCTGTAAATGCTGAACTGCAAACATAGGAAAATCCATGAGGACCTTAAGAGATGATAAAGCGAACAGGATATTTGATTTCATTGCTTACTCATATACGGAAAAAAATGTATAGCTTATAAATAGAATGTGAATAGTATCTGCTAAAATGAAGAACTTTAAGGCAAAATTCTGTTTCCATCTGCAACGATGTCTCTGTGAAAAATATTCTTCAGTATTTTAAATCTAACTGTCAAAGCCTTGCAATATGTAACTATTCCAAACTGAAATAAGAATGGAGCTTCAGAATTTGCATGGAATTTGTGGGTTGTTTGGGTTGTGACTAAATGTTCAGAAGTTACTTACATTATTTATTTGGTGGAAAATGAGAGTAGCAAATTGAGAAGTAGCTCCTAATTTCATCTCAAATTTCATCTCTGTTAACACTCTTATCCTGTGTGATTCTCTTGCTTTTCACAAATATCAGTTCCCCTATAAACAGGAAGAAGTAAGATGCTACATCACAAATTATAATCACTTGTATATGCATTACAGAAGTGTCATGATGTGGAGTTAATTTTCAATAAAGTTTGCTTAATTTTTTTTAAACTTATTATTTCCTGCACCTTGCATACCAGATGTTGACAAATAAAATGTCACCAAGTAAAACAATAATCAGTATTTCTGCAAAAAAGACTTCTCAGTTTGTCTGTGCAAGAAATAAAAGCAATGTAGTTATCTTACATTCAACAAATAATTTATATGATTTTTTTCCTGAAAATTTTCAAAATTTTTTTAAGTTTCTTAACATTTATGACCTTATTTCATGTAGTTAATTTACATTATTAATTATAACATTCAAATATTAAAGGCCAAATTTCTGCATAGTTTAGGGCTAATATTCAATTAGCATACAGTAATTAATAGCAACCTCTGTTACCTTGCTCTGCAAGCAATGTTTTACTTAGCTAATTTTATATGAGATTTTCTAGCTAAGAATATGTTTGCACATTATTAATATGTGCAGATAGTATCTTTTGTACTGTAGCAGTACATGCCAGGAAGTGCCTGTCAAAGAGAGCCAAAAGCTGCTTTTGGATACAAATCAGTATTTAAATATACAGCATATTAATAGCTACATTTGACAACAGTTCTTTTGGAATTAGTGTCATTGTCAGCTGGGTGAGAGCAAAATATGACTGGAGATAGTGGTTCTGCTTCATCCAAACTTCAAACTGATAGTGTTCCAGCTGGATGAGAGGTATCATTGAAGTCAAACTTCATCCCTTTTTGGGAAGGCACCTTCCCTTGGACCTGACAGCTGACAATACCTCTGATGAACGCCTAAACTATGCCAAGAGATGTCTGCACTTTACAATGTGTTAGACTGCACAGATGGTCTAACTACCTGGAATAGCTTCAATCCCAGAGAGATAGAGGAAGGACACACAGAGCAGGCACAGTACGTCAAGCTCTCCATCTAGCTCAAGCACACAGTGTTGTGCTACAATGCCACAGGCAAAAGTGTGAGACCTTCACATCTGCTGCCTCTGGAAAGAAACATTAGTCCCACTGTGTGAGCAAAGTTTTCATTTCACAATGAAGTAACTCTTTACATGACCCACTGATTGACTAAAATCAAAGAGGTTTTGAGCCGTGTTCAGATTCTACATTTTCATCCAGTGCACAGGAATATTTAGTTACCTGTTAATTGTATTTCCACGTTTACGTTTTTCCAATATAGAATGAAATTGAAAGACTGTGATTATGTGATTTCATGTATCACTGGATCATTTTCACAGAATTCACTGAGGACTACCTGCTTTGTGATCATTAAAAAGACTGTTGTGGTTTAAGCCCAGCTGGGAACCCAGAACCATGCAGTTGCTCTCTCACTTCTGCTTCCCCCACCTCCCCCCCATCCTCCCCCCTGCTCCTGGAGGGATGGGGAGAAGAATTGAAAGAATGTTAACTCCCACGGTTTGAGATAAGAACAGTCCAGTAACTAAGGTATAACAAATCACTGCTGCTACCATCAGTAATAATAATGATAAGGGAAATAACAAGGGAAGAGAATACAACTGCTCACCACCCACTGACTGATACCCAGCCCAACCCAAGCAGTTATCTAGCCCTACTGGGTAACTACCCCCAGTTTATATACTGGGCATGATGTGCTGTGGTATGGAATACCTCTTTGGCTAGTTTGGGTCAAGTGTCCTGTCTCTGCTTCATCCTGGCTTCCCCTCCTCCATGGAAGAGCATGAGACTCACAAAGTTCTTGGTCAGAGTAAACATTGCTGAGCAGCAACTAAAAGCATCGGTGTTATCAGTGCTGTTCCCAGGCCAAAAGTAAAAAACACAGCACTGCACCAGCTACTAAGAAGGAAAAAAATGACTGCTACTGCTGAACACAGGACAAAGGCATAGGACTCTAAGCCTTTTCGTTTCCTAATCTCAAAATGACAGGAATATGATATTGAATGTTTGTAATAATGACACAGAATGCACAGGTAGGTGCCTGAAGGTGGTACTCAAGAGACTGTGCAGTACTTTCCTAGAGGAAATGGTGGACAATGGAGCAGCTTGGAACAAGCTAAACTGATTAAAAACCCTGGGGAAAAAAAAAAAAAAGACTCAAAGAGGGTGTTCTGTAAGACCAGCTTAAGGAGTGCTTCTCTAAAGGTGTAAATGTAAGAAATTGTGAGGAACCACCTGCTTACTACACTTGTCAGTTTGTTGAGAGAAGAAGGTACAACCACAGCTTGTCTGCTGAACTTTTACTGTCACCACAAAGGTTAGAGTTTGGGGGTTTTTTGTGAGTGGAACTTCTGCCTAGATTTTGTTCTTTTAAAAGAGTAATTGAGCCTCAGGTCATATGTCACTTTTGCACTGTTTTCTAAAATATTAAAAGATAGATACTTCTGTTTATTCATAAGAGGATTAGTTGTACATATGGTCCACTATGGCAAATCTTTCAGAAAATGGTCTCATAAACAAATCTTGTGTTTCTTCTAGGTTCTGTGTGCAATAACATTGCCTGCAGTCTGACACTGGTAAAATGGTCGTTGTTCTTAAACTGTCTTATACCGACATTCATTTCAAGTACTGAAGCATTATTTATGAGACCGTACTTACAGCATGATGTGTTTAAGAAAAGTTGTCAGCATCTTGTAAGAGCTGTAATAAAGCAAGCTTTTTCAGGGTGACTTTTCTCCTATTAATATACTTAATCTATCAGACCCATGGACTCTTGCCTGTCCTGGTTCTGAAAGTAGTACGTTGCTTGCTGAGTCAGGGAACAGAAAGAGGAGCTTTGCTTCCCGAGAAAATTGGCAGCAAATTATGGAACACCAGGCTCTAGCATAGCCAGCCACCCATGGCAAAAGCTTCTTGGCATTTGCCACTGCTTTTATTTTAAAGCTATGAAAAATTTTAAAGCAGACTTTGTGCATGTGTATACCTACGGTCCTATGTTCCCTGTGCTTGTGCAGAATATTTGGTTGTGCATATAGGTAGTGCACCAATGACCAAATGATAGATGCATATCAGATGAAAATGTGTATGCTTGTAAATGTGCAAAGAAAACTTTTAAAACTGGATTTCTGTTCACGAGATGTCTAGAGAGTGATGTGGTGAGTAAAGTAGGTTCAGAAACACAGGAACTAACTTGAATCACACAACTGTATTTTGCAGACAGATAATGCTAACTTTTTATTTCCTATTTTCAGATTCCTGTTACCAGACAGACTGAAAAAGTAATGTCAAAACATGGTGTGAAAGGGCTGTTCTTGTGGTGTTTCTAATCAGAAAGGTACAAGACAATACCAGAAATCTAAAAGTAAAGCTTATGTTAATGATATTGCCAACTCTTATTTCAAAGATAGAGATGTTTGGATAAATTTCAAGTAAATGTTTGTGGGTTTCAATTTTTGAGCTGTTAAGTCTAACAAGGTTCGTGGATGGCTTTATATTCATTATTGTATTGTATATATACGTATAATATAGTCTCATCAGATATGAGGTATAATTGATATGAGGTCAGTACAGTTTGTAGCAGCAAAGCTATTAGCTTCTAAACAGAAATTAATGTTATAATACTTCCCAAATGTTTCGAATTTTGTCTTCATCTTTTATTTTCTTCTCTCTGACTTTATTTGCAAATTAAGATGGGGAAAAATAATAAAGAAAGAGAGAAGAATGCAGACACCTATATGGTTAAGCTACACAGAAGAAATTGCAGGCATGTGATAAAAGGGGGTAATCTGACATGTAGTCTTTTATATATGTAATTTTGTGTTGCAGGTTTTTACTGGTATAAAAGATCCACAACTGTTTTCAAAATAATGTATGACTCTTGGAAACTGCTGACTTGACTAATGTTTTGTTTCCAGTCCACTTAGATCCCTCTTTTAATTGTCTGCACACAGTTTACAAAGTACTTTAAAGCTTTTCTAAATCTCATAATTCACATTTTCAATTGCTATTGAACATTTATGCAGCTGCTTCTTGGCTCTGAGACTCTTTGGTTTCTTTTTACCTAGCTATTTTTCCTCCGCTATTTCATGCACTTATAGGCTGTGATATCTCAAGGGCATAGCAAGGGGCTCTGAGTCTGTGGCAGAGTCTAGAAGTGCCTCCCTGTATAGAGTCTCATACCAGAGTCCTGTGTATTCATCTGTCTATACTATCACAGGTTTCTGAAAAGTTAGTTTCCTCGGAGCTTTCTCCTAAGTTTTAAAGAAACAAGACCCTGCTGAATAATGTTTTACTGTTTGGAATCAAATAAAAGATCTATTATTTATAGGCTTGGGGTATTTTTATACAAACTTCAAAGATGTGCCCAAGATAATTATTTTAAAATGCAGTCAATAAAAACAGACTAGAACCAACAACTATCCCTCAAAATATGGCTAATTAAATAGATGACACTATGCAGATGAAGAATGTGCTAAACACACTGAATAGCCAGCCCCTTTCAAGTCATGGGTCTAACACAAAAAGCTTCATAAAATGTTTATACATATTTATATATGCACATATGCATAAAAGACAACAATGAAGATATTGGCCATTAGCATGTAACCACATGTCAGTTAGAAGAGACTATCTGCTAGTGCTCTGTTTTATAGCCTTGATTGGTTTTTGCTGTCCTGTGATCCTTTGTCAACCTGACAACTTGTGAAACAATCCTTTACACTAGTTCTAAATTGATGTAAGATGTTACTAGCTCAGAACAGTGACATTTTTCTTGCATGGAAATGAGTACATGAGGACAGGAGCAAGGGCAAAGTTGTCCCGAGGAGCAGCATTCAAGAATGAAAGCCACTCAGAAGTGTTCTAGCATTATTTCTGCCTGTTTCCTCTTTAAGCAGTCATCATGGAAACATCTGGATGGTGTTTGGGAAGAGAACTTAAGGTAATTTTCTTTTTTTCACCTGGAATTACTGAAGAAATATTTAATCTTATTTCAGAAGTGTTTAACATATTTAAGTTGCTTTTTGAATTTGCAAGTCTGTTTTTACTTGGAATATAGCATCTCTTCCAAGCTAACATGTTGTTCAGTTTTCTGGCTGTGATGCTGCAAAAATATGCTTCCTCTTTTTCTAAATCTACAGAAATTTAACTCAGTAATACTAGCTGGGGATTTTATTTATTTCACCATGTCGAGAAACTTCTCTTTTTTCCTCTATTAGACTACTAATTTTTAAGATTATTAGTTTCCATTTGAATGATCTTAAAGCTCATCCATTTGGGAAAGGCCAGCATGAAACTGCAAGTTTGACTTAAACTTACTTTGAGAAAGTAAATAGTACATTGACTTTGCACTGGCCTTTGGAAAATGGGTAAATTTTACCTTCTGCTTCAACTATTGATTTATAAAACACATTTTCAAACATTGTAAGGCAATCAAACCTAATAATGGATGTCTTATATTTTCTTTAAAACACTGAAGAAATACTAAATGATTCACCAGTGGGTTGTATTTTCTTTACAAGGCAGTGAACAGGCATGTTTCAGCAATCATGTACAGCTGCAGCCATCCCTACTCATAGGCACACACTTGGTGCTGAGGAGTTTGGAAGGAATAATTTCTACATCCTTTCCTTCCTCCTTCTGTCCCTGTACTGCAGGATAGGGAGGACAGCTTTGTTCCCCTGGAGAACCTGAGGTAGAGATCAAGGTCAGCTTCTTCTCTCCTGGTTTCACATTGTGCTAGATTGTCTTTTTCAAGGACATAGTCAGGGATCCTTCTAATTTTCGTTGATTACATTGAATCAGTGGAGTTCTAGAATAACTTTTTGACTTCCTGAGGTTGCTCTAGATTTAACAAACTGCTTAACTGCTGTATCAGATTTGACATTAAAGTGATAAATTACCTGCAACCTACTAACTACAGCTCACAAGGACCTCGTTAAAAGTCATCTCCCTCTAGCTGTGAAGATTGTCTCATCTTGAATATAGGGGAGGAAAAAAAGGAATAAACATTAAAGGTTTGAAAAAGAAACATTCAGTGTGTTTAATCCTCTCAGAGCTCGATCTGTAACATAGTGCACAGGGACTTCTGTTCACAAATCCTGTTAGCAAACAACAGGATTTACGTGTGTACTTCCCCGAGGCACTACTTTCAAAATTGTTCTCCTTATGAATTCACTCCAGAAAAAGCAGTTTACAATTCATAAAACTTACTCTTGGAATAAAAATCTTTTGGGAACATCAGTAGTACTTTGCCACTTTAAGATCTTTTTCAAATAGCTGTCTCAGAAGTCAGTTCTGCATCTTCTAAGACTGTCACATCTTTTTTCTGAGTAAGGACTTTCCATTTCATTTCTCTGTGTTCACGTTGGTTTGTGAAGCTAGCGTGTTCTGCTCCATTCCCTTGAATAAAAGATTTTGTTGTTGTTGTTGTTTACACAGATATTTATGTTTTTTTTTCAAACTGCAAATCCAGTTCTCAGTTGTATTCATGAGAACTGGTCAAAAACAAGCTTTATCAAGGAAGTAAATCAATGAGCATTTAACAAGAATATTTTGGAAAACAGTGCTTATCTTCACTTATTAAGGGGAAGAAAGAAATTACTTTATGAGGTCACAAAGCTAAATTTCATTTTTAATTGCCAATGAATAAATGTTGATTTGGCATTTCTCAGTTCTTCAGTAAAAGCCACTCCCTTTAAAAAATAAAATAATTTCAACAATGTAAACAACCTTTGCTTCTTTTAAATTTCTTATAGACTGTTCTGTAGTCATCTGTAGTCATTCTACAAGTCAGTGTTTTCCTGTCCACTTAAAATATGCAGACAACTTTGTTTCCTGACAAAGCCACCTTTTCATTTTTTTTATTCATCTTCTTTACACACATCACTGTTTAATCCATTCTAGCTCAACTCATTCTGGAGAGAGTACTGATGCCAAAAAATTGCATTAAAAAGTGCTGCCTCTTATAGGTCATGAGTTTACACTAAGCCAAGAAGGCAGGATCTCTGCAGCTATAACTAGCACAGGAACAGTGGACTTATTTCCCCATACCATACTAAATATTGTCCATTGTTGTCAACATTCTCCAACAGTTACTAATTGTCAGGGAATACTTAAGTGGTGAAAGATGTGAAGGGCTGTTGTGTTAGCAGACTGGATATTTTAGTCTCAGGTCAGCTACTTATCCACTCTGTTACCTTTACTTTTGACTTAAAATTTGTCATGCTAACACACCATTACTGACATCAGAAGTAGCAATAAAACAGGAATAATTCATTCACATTATCCATAACTTTCTGCTCCTAAGCCAGGGGACAAGGTGACTACTTCAGTATTGAGTATCCCGTGCTGAAACCGCACACGGCCAGCTTCCTCCTCCTTGAAAGGATATACTGTAATCTTGTCTAGAAATCCAGACACCAAGCAAGAAAACTGGGCAACTTGGATTACAGTGGTGACTTGATGTAGCTTTTGATGAATGGAAACAGATACGGGATTGTACACATGGCTTTAAGCCATGACTATGATTCAAGTTTTGCTAAGAGCACCTACTTTTGTACTTGAATAGTCAAAGAGTGAGGGCCACTTTAAGCAAATTAATGTTATAAGCATTATAGTGCATTTTAGGTGAAACAAACCCAAGGCATTTTTAGAAAAAACAAGCTGGAGCAGTAAACTGAAGAGGAACCCATAAATATAAATGCAATGCCAGAGGTTCTCTACTCTTTCATTTTTTTCTTTTTTTTCCTTTTATTTTCTTCTCTTTTTTTTTTTTTTTTTATTCTTCTCCAAGCAGCACTTTGCATGAGGCATCACAGAACACCATAAATTTTCTTCCAGCTAATAATTAACTTACTTCTGGCTAATACAACTTGCAGAATGACAGCACGGAGCTGCTAACAGTACCTTAGGAGGAAATAGTAATGACATGGTGCTTCAGGCTGGGGATAAAGTTTATGAGTTTGTCTGTCCCTTCAAATTGAACATTTTAAAGCTTGCTTGTAGGGGAACAGGTATGAATATTTAAACAACTAAATGCATTACTGAATCTATTTAGAGACTTATTAAGAAAACCAGGACATATACCAGTTGTTCTACCATTGATCACAGTCTCTGAGCTCACAGCTATCTGAGCCTGATTGATATGAGCCCTTAAAAAAACCCCAACAATTTTAAGGCAGATGTAGAATACTTGTTTATTATCAAAACCCCATAAAATATTTATCAGCTTTTGTTGTCTGTATTTACAGAGGCTTTTGTGGGGTAAGGAGAATTCCAATTGAGGCTTCATTGAAGACAGCAGACTTTGACAGTCAGATTATTTGATTCATGTTGCAGCTGATGGTCTTGGATGACAAAAAGAGTTATTTTAAGATATTGAAATTTACACTGTTTTCCATGGAACAGGAAAAACTCACTCATGGGTGGCAGTTTCTCACAGTAGGTGTAAATAATAACACTCCAAAGGAGAACTTTACAGTTACCATTTCCCTTCCAAGCACTGAAGCAACATTAGTCACCTTTTCACCTTGTTCCCATGGCTTCATATAAATCTGATTCTTTTTCTATATTCTTCAGAAGATCGCTTTCCTTCAAAAATCGTGTGAATAAAGTCTGATATGCAAAAAAAAAAACAACCCCAAAAAACTTCTTGAAAATGTCCTCATATCTACAGCCCTTCTCATTATCCTCCCATTCCCAGGCAATTAATTTCCAGCATTGATTTTATTTTCCCTTCAGAAATGTATCATGAACGCAGACAGTTTCTTCAAGTCTTCCTTTAAGTTCTCAAGAGCAAATACTAACACATTGTCCCATTTGAGGATGCTTGAGGATCCATTGAGGATTTGGGTTGTTTAATGGTCCCTTGAGAGGACTCCTGAACAACACTCCATGCCTTCCATTTCCATCCCTAGCATCCTAGATCTGGACCTTTATCTATCCTCTAGAGAGACAGGAGAAGTACCTATGAACTGAGCTGGGTGCACTGAAGCAGTACCCAGACTGCAAATTTTTATTAACAGTGAGAAGACTGGAAATAAATCCCTGGACTCCCAGTGTAAAATCTTTCCTTGCTCAGTTGCTTGACCTATTACCTTAGTGTGAATCTATGCTGCAGTGTATCTGAAAACCTTTGTTTAAGAAACGACATAGGTTGCACCTTAAAAAAAGAATCTGCAGGTTTGTGACTCCCATCCAGTAGGCTCCTTAATGACTTGATCTTAGTCTATAGGCTATCCCTATAAAATGTCCACTGAGTTCATATAGTCCATGACTTTGGGCTCCATCGGTCAGACCAGGAAAGCTAGTGTGTGGTATTGATTGTTGCATGCTGAAGCCACTTCTGATTCTATCACTTCTGTGCCTGTCCAGTTTCATCGAAGCTCATTCTTCATTGATCTGGGTGATTTTTACTTTAATACCATTGATATGGTGATTAAAAGGGAGTTGTGTTCAGATCCCTAAATCCTGAAAATTTTACAACTTCATTATTAAAAGTACGCAGTCCTCTCTGTTATCTCTTCCTTGTTGGGCACACTGAAAAGACCTGGCTCATTGAAAACCATGTTCCTTATTATTGTCTCCATCTAAACACTCTTAATACCATAACATATTGGAAAACTCAGGCTATGAATTCTTCATTGAAAAAGCTGTTGTAAAAAATAAAACCCCGTTTGGGAAAAATATTTTATACTTTTGCTCAGTATGTGCTGCTGTAATATAGTACCACCAAATTGTTTGGACCAGTTAGCAGCTGGCGATGCAAAGTGTGTGTGTAATGTTTTCCAGTGACTGGTCCTTGGCAAGCAGCAGGACAGTGGAGATATTGTTTGAGCCCAAGCATCTCCTAGCAAAACTGTGATATCTTTTATTACAATTCTTTTTTTACCTCCCTGCTTTGCAGAGATAGTATCTTTTTTATGCTGCAGTGACAATAAGACTTAAAACTATCTATCAAAATAAGCCACCAAACTAAATGATAGGTCCTTTCTATCCTGGAAAAACCATATTCTTGTCTTGCGGTGAGGTGTAAAGTGTTACATATGAATGTTTCAGATAAAGATGGGGTTGTAATTGGGTTGAAGAACAGTGGGATGTAGGTGCAGCTGAAGAAACAGAGCCAGATAATACAGAAATAAAGAGGATGGAAAGAAAAGAAAGGAAAGAAAAAGCTGGAATGAACAAAAGATTAAAATAGTAGAAGATGACTGAGAAAACCAAAGGTATTTAAAACAGAATGCAGTTTAACTTCTTAAATGTAAATTAAGAAATTCTGAACTGAAATGGAAAAATATGAGATCAACAGATCTGATAAGAAAATAATCCAAAAGAGAAAAAAAAAAAAAAAGACTAGAAAATTTGGAAACGGAAAAAGAACAAAAAAAAATTAATAGATAGAATAATAGAAATGTACATCATGTTTCTTTATTTTACATTACTCTGCTAGTGCTGCTAGGGAAGAAGGAAAAGGCAGCTATTTTACACAAGGATAACATGGCAATATGATAGTCACCTCTTGACTGTTAAATGTCTTGAAATCTGTAGATTTGTGGAACTCTTTTCCTTGTTTTCTTTCATTGTGCTACTGTCCTGGGTTCAGCAGTAGCAATCATTTTTTCTCCTTCTTGGTAGTTGGTGCAGTGCTGTGTTTTGACTTTCGGGCTGAGAATGGTTGCTGATAGCACGTATGTTTCGAGTTACTGCTCAAATGTTTGGTTTTGTCCAAGGCCTTTTCTGAGCTCATGCTCTGCCAGGGAGGAGGGGAAGCTGGAAGGAAGGAGAGATAGAACACCTGACCTAGGCTAGCCAAAGAGGTATTCCATACCATAGCACGTCATGCTCGGGGAGGTAACTGGAAGTTGGCCGCAAGGGGGGGAGTTAGCTCTCTTCTGGGTTGGGCTCATTTCGGCGGGTGGTATTGTATTCTCTCTCCTTGTTTATTTCCTCTATCATTGTTTTTATTAGTGGTAGCAGTAGTGATTTGTGTTATACCTTAATTATTGCATTGGTTTTTATCTCAACCTGTAGGAGTTACATTCCTTCGGTTCTCCTCCCCATCCCTCCGGGAGTTGGGAGGTGGGGGGGAAAAGGGGTGTGTGGTACTGTGGGAGACTGAGGTGGGGTTTTAAACAACACAAGCTGTGCAGACTTGGTTTTAAACCACGACATGCTTATTATCATATCATTTCCTGTCACATTGTGAACCAAGGGCCAAAAGTGGGGTTTTTTGTTTGTCTTTTTTTCTCTAACGAACCATAGGTCCACCATGGCAGGTCTGACCCACCCATGTAATATTTTTAGTAGGAGAACATTATCCTCACTAAGATTAGTCATTCTGCTGTTTGAATTATCTCTTTCTTTTTTTATATATTTATGCTGAATCTAAACCCAAAGGAAAAGCTTACCCTTCACTCCCAATTACAATCTTGGAAAGACAGTAGAAATGGTAAATTTCTGGTATTGAAGACACTCAGGCAATTAACTGATACAATAATATTAAAACTGGGAAAAAACATAAACAGTTGTGGGGTGGTTTTTCGTTTGTTTGTGGGTTTTTTTGTTTGTTGTTTTTCTTTTTTCTCTAGGGAATTATGTTGAAAAGAAACTGCAATGAAAACCAATGGAATCTAGCTCTACATCTGCGCAATTTAGAAACCTCAGCTGGCCACAGAATTTGCATTCCTATTAAAATGTCAATACTATGTAAATAAAGGTACACGAAAACAAATTTACTATCACACCTAATTCTTATAAGATTTGTTTACAGGCTTTGGTGAAGAGAAGAATTCTAAATATATTTAGTATCTGCTGTTTCATATGTGGAGTTAATAAGACAAGGAATTTCAGGTTGCAGTTATTGAAAGTAATGACTAGAAGTAACAATAATAATAATGAGTGGCTTACCGCTAATAATTAGTAATATTACTAAAATAGTTTTGTGAGCTGATCTGTCTTATTCTCTTCAGAGTATCCATTATTTACCAAAATATTTATGTGGCTATCTTCTACATACTGGTCAACCTCTACAAACCTTGCATCTTCCTCACAAACTTACCTCAGTCTTCTCTGCACTTTAGCTTAGCAAATTGCTTCTAATCAGTTCAGTGTTTTCCCAGAGTTTGCAGGGCAGTTGGCAGGTAGTGCTTTTGGTGGCTTTTTCATTTTGCTCATAGCTGGGTGTTTTCTCCATACTACCAGTACCACAGCAGATGCTTCCTCATCAGCTGGTTTAGTCCTTTCCCATGGGGATTTACCAGTACAGTATGAAGGAACTGTGGAGCACTGGGAGACCATACAGATGGGAAGCCTGATGGTGAAGGAACAATAAACCCCTGTGTTTTACCTGGAAAAATAAGAAATGGACCTAACTGATGCTTAGCCATACTTGTTCACCTTGTGAACAGCTCAAAGGAGCTGCATAATTTTTGTGATAGGGGAAAAAAAAGGTACATTAGTCTATTTAGATCAACAAGAGTTTTTTAAATACTGTACCGTGCTTCAAAGGTGAAAAAATAAGCATTTTAAGCCTAATGTAACAAGAATTCCTTCACATTAGGTACTTGTTCTCACATCTTATACTGAGATTTCTGATCTTAGATTTATTCCATCACTGTATATAAAAGAGCAACTTACTGTTTTACTGGTTTCCAAACTGTAATGGTTGTAATTATTCTTTCTCTCTCTTTAGGGCTGGTTCTATTATCCCTGCAAACATTTGTCTTCCTGTCTTTTTTTCCTGTCTTTTGTTTTGAAGTTACTTTTTATTCTTTCCTTTCTGAGAATGCAAGAAATACAATATTCAGACAGCAGAAACTTAACTTTAAGTGAAAATAATATATAGAAATATAAAATGTGAGAAATGGACAGAACAATGGTAAACTGCCCTATAAATCTGTATAGAATATCTGTCATGGACCTGGAAAACTGCTGATGTGTAAGACATATATCTTGGCTTGCAACTTGATTAAAACACTGATGGCAAAAATCTGTTCATATAGCTGAACAATAAATTGCTTGATGTTGGTGTTGTGTGTTCACTGCACATTCAACCCTTCCACTGACATCACTGCAGGACCCTCACTATGAGAACTGCACATCGAATTTGTGGGCTGTGATAGCTTTGCTGTGAAGAAGATGCCATATTCACCTGTACAATAATGATGACTTCTTTGGAAGCATGCGCACACAAAACCAAGCCGCCCCTCTTCCTGACGGGTAGCACTTTTGTCAACTTCTGTTTCCTCTGGTTCTTGGATCTTTCTTTCAATGCACTGGATATGCTAAAAGTATGTCTAATGAGCAGTGTGCTGCATTTAATTCCTGCTAATGCATTACTGCCTGGAACAGAAGAGACATTCTCTGACATCCATGATACTGTAAGAGAGTACCATCCTTCTGGTTTAACTTTGAAACATTTCTTATATCCCTGTGCCTTCATTTCCATTTCTGCAACATGAGTACAATAATACAGGCCATTTTTCAGATCAATGCCTGAAAAGTTTTATAAAAGAGCTTCTCTCTTTCCACAGTAAGAATCCCTTGCTGTAAAGGATAAACACACTAAGTGCTTCAACATCCCCTGACTCTGACTGTCATGAAGTTAACTGTGCCATTCAATGAGAAGCTTTCAATTCTTTTAATTATTAACTGTAGAAGTTTGGGAAATATTTGCCGACTTTTGGGTTTAGTTTCCTTCTTTTACAGCCTAATGTTTCAATCTTAAACATGAAAAAGTCCTCCCTCAAACTTATCTGAACCAAAGGATCTAGTCTTAAGCCATTTGAAACAGTTGATTTGACTTGGCACTGCTACTGTAGTTGCCTTAGCAGACAATAATTGCAAGCAAAGCCTTTCTGGGATCATCTGAAATCCTCGACTGAGGAAAACAGCCAAATCTGTCTTACTGAAAGCAGAACAACACCCTTTAGAGATCACCAAACAATATAAACTTTCTGATGTTTAGTTCTTTTTTGTGTAGGAAAGTAACAACAACAGCAAAAGCATTCAAGCCAGTAGAGGATTCATCATGAGGGATTGCAGAGATTTTTTGCTCCTCACACCTCTTGTTTTTGCATACTAATCTCCATGACAAACTGCTTGATTCTGCTCCCATTGATATCAGTGTCAAAACTCACAATTTTTTTCTGGAACATCATCAAACCCTATTTTTCTGATGGTTTGAAAGAAAATTCATATTTTCTCATAAGTTTCATGTGTAATTTCTTAGCCTCTGTCTAGAGGCATGGAGACTTCTAGGGAGCTTAATTTATAAGATCCCTGTTATTGTCATGGCAACAAACTACAATGTCAAAGTTCCAAGGACTGTACTGTTAAAACTCACAAACAGCTCTCAGGAAAGAAGAATACCGCTACTAAATGTCACTGAAAGTGTATGACAGTCCAGGAGGAATGGCATGAAGAAAGAACATGTATGAAACTCTGCCTTTACATGGTGTTTTGGAATACCTCTTTGGCTAGTTTGGGTCAGGTGTCCTGTCTCTGTTTCCTCCTGGCTTCCCCTCCTCCCTGGCAGAGTATGAGACTCACAAAGTCCTTGGCCAGAGTAAACATTTGAGCAGCAACTAAAATCACTGGTGTTATCAGGGCTGTTCCCAGGCCAAAAGTCAAAAACACAGGGCTGCACCAGCTACTAAGAAGGAGAAAAAATGACTGCTACTGCAGAACCCAGGACACATGTTTTTTCTACTCATTCCCTACCGTTTGAGCAGCCCTTGGTCTGCAGAAATCATTAAATCATTGTCCTATGCCTAATAGTTCCTTTGGGAAAGTGTGTCAGAATATGGCACAATTCAAATCTTTTTTTTTACTTAAATGTCAAATTACAGCTCTTATTTTCATATTTTTATTCTTCTTTGTCATTTATCATAGTTCTGCCAGGGAATCTACCTTCAACCTTAAGTACCACAAGCAACAGCTGTAATGGCTCCATCACAAAGCCACTAGCCTTTAATTCAGATTTGCAAGGCAGGCATTGTGCAGACAGATTCCTGTACTTATCACTGTGCTGATCATACTTCAAGAATACTGACATAGCTAAAGAGAGTGACATAAATTCGTGTATGCACTAGATGTGTTACAGCAGCTTCATGTTTCTTCTGCAAAAACAGTTACACAGAAACATAGAAACAACACCTTTAATTTTAAAACTAGACTCCCAAACAAAATCCTTATTTTGCTATGAGCCTTATTGGCCTAATGAGTGTAAATTCTATGTTCAAATTTTTTCTATACAGAAAAATTCTTGTAAGGAGGTTAATGTAAGGAGAAGAGGTTTTTTTCTTGCTAACGTGCACTGGGAAATAACTGACAATACAAAACTGACTTTATTTTACAGAACAGCAATAAAAGCTGAACAGTGATCAATCATTCTCTAAGCAGCACTTGAAGAAGAATGATTGCTAACTCCATATTTCAATGTTTTTATAGAATAAAAGTTAAAAAGTAGATTTACCTAGTCAGATTAATATTATATATTCTGTTAATTTAATTTAGAAATAGATTAAAATTACCAATAATCTTTACAAAGTTGTTCATGCAGAAAGTCAATGAGAGACATCTACACCAGAAAAAAATTTGCTGTGTAGATAAGTCAATTGATACAGACAAGAGACCACAGAGTGCCTAAATGGCTGCAGCAAGTTACCTCTACAGTAACAGGCTGTTGGGGGTCGAGCATGGGCGCTTGAACAGGCCTACAGCAAGCTGTGAGAAAGTGAACTTATGACCCCAGGTTAAAAGAGGAAGAAGTGTCAAGATCAGCAAAACAGGAATGCAATAACAGGATGCCAGTAATTGCAAAAGCATGATGTAACGCTAAGCTGACACGAATGTTTGAAACCAATCAGGAAAGGTAAAGGGGAGCGTGTATGCCTCATGGACAAAGCGAGGCAGCCAATCAAGTAATGCGTGATCGCGTGTAAGACAGTATATTAAGAGCAGCCTTGTAATCAATAAACGGAGCTTTTGTGAACCTACATCGTATCGGTGTTTTCTCCCCTCCACCTGGCCGCGGCAACAGGCATGAATGCATTTTTATCCTGAGCCTGCTGCAAGATTAAAAGTGTTATCTTAGCTCATGGTAAAGTTGGTGTAAGGTCATACATTTTAGCTGCAGTCAGAGGAGCAAGGAGGTTGTGAGAGGCACATAATGTCTGGTAATGTGATTTGACTGAAGATCAGCTCAGCCCTAGTAACAATTGCTAGAGATTGTCTGGCCAGCAGCCTGGCATCTGCAGTGCTATTACATTTTCTGCATTTGCCTTAATTTTTCCTCTGAACTGAACGAGCCATAAAGGACTAACAGCTTTGAAGATGGCCACTGAAATGAAGTAAATGGAATTTAAACTGGTTTCCCCTGGTTTTTCTGTAAAAAAAGTATTTTCTGGGGATTTTTTTTAAATACCCCTTTCCTCCAGTTATCTAGGACTCAGAGTTTACATAGCTGGTGCCTTGGATGAAGCTATCAGAAAAGACATGCTCCCAGCTACATAGGCAGAAATTTTCTACTGTTGTTTTTACTGGCATGCAAAGATGACTTAAAGCATTTATTTGATGCTTTCTCCATGCTGCAGAAAAAGAAAAAAAACCCAAACAACCAAAACCTCACTTTTTTGGTTTTGTTTTTTTTTTTTTTTTTTAGTTTCAAGATTAACTTTTTCACAACAGATTGAAAGAAATTCTCTCAGTTTTATTGTCTGATGAGAACTGTAGCAGACAGGCTGAAGCACTTAGCAAAACAAACAAAAACATAAAAGGAAGATATGTCAATTAATAGGAAAAATTGCCAGCAGCTAATCTTTTATTTGCCTAGAGATGCCTTTCACCCTATCTCTCTGCAAAACTATTCTAATTCATGGATCTATCTTGTCCAAATGTTCTGAATTATGTGCCAAGGAGACTTGAGTTCCATCAGCACTAGTCTTGCTTCAAGGTTGACCATGCAAGAATTAGAATGTGATTCTGTAAAGAAAGGGGCTCATGTAAAATAAAAGGAGTCAAGGGAAAAAGAAATACGTTGCCTTACTGAGTGGTATTGACAAAAGTTAGATTAGAGTCTAAATGATGCCAGTTTCCTAAGGGTCTCAGTATATTCAGTACATAGAAATTGGCTACAAAGGTAGATGATTTGAAGCAGTTAAATTATTCTTTGACATCTGCCCTCTTGAAACATTTCCCTCTATTGCATTCATCCCACACTGCCTCAATGTGGCTTCTTTATTCCATGCCTGGGGATGACCTGCAATGATTTTCAAGCCACAGTGCTTCTATAGAAAGAGAGCACAACCCTAACTATGCAGAGTTCAGCTGATGAAGAGAGATGGAATAGGTGGAGACACATGAAGAAAAGCCCTTAGAGTCATTTTTATACTGGCTGAGAAGCTGAGAGGGAAGGAAAAGGTGGGATTCTGGGATTCTCTGTTTGCACATCTTAATAGGCAAAGAATTGAAGAAAGACTTGGGGTCTGTTTGCACTCTGCAATCCAGTAATGTTGAAAGACATCCAGTTTAGTGATGGAGCTAAAAGCAGAGGAGTCAAAGCAGAGTGGTGATGTACCCAGGCTGAATTCAGCTGTTAAGAAAATAACTAGCCCCAGTGGACTGTGGGACTAATGCACCTATGCTTCTTTCAAGCCAGAGCTGATATGTCTGTGCAGCACTTCACTGAAAATACTGTTACTAAACTCTAGGGGATCCTTAAATGTGGAGTTTGCTCAATGAACTGGAATACTTAGCAGAGCAGATAACAAGCAAATTAATCTCTTTTGCTCTACAAAACAGAATGACTGGCTGATTCTGCAGTTAAGTCCACCTTAAAGTTTTTCATATGTGCCCTACACTAGCCAGCTACCCAGCAGATCCCATTCCTCAGAGTGCTCTCTTTGTCTCCATACTGATCTTTCTTCTGATGTGGCTCCCAAATTCATATTTCCTTCCTGCAATCTGACTAAATCCTTTGGGATCACTGTTACGGGTAGGCATCTAATATCATTTAGGTGAGGTGAGCTGGAAATGAGAAGTGAAGGAGGTTAAATGAAATAAAGTGCAGGTAGGAAATGGGTGTTTTAAACCAGCCTAGTGCTTATGCTGCAAAGGAATTTTGTGAATAGCAGGATCAGCAAATGAAAGCCTTGGAATAGTAGGATGATGTTAGAAGACTACAGAACACTGAGTTATTCTGCTCAGATTTTAGCTTGCCTTAAAGTTCACTGATATAATTATAGGCAAAGAGAAGATAAAGCTTTTGTATTAGGATGTTAGGAGACATTGTTTAAAAAAAATAAAAGGTAATCCTACAATGAAGATTTACCTTAGAATTTGGGACAGACTCTGTGTGAATGCAGTTTGAATTTGCATTAGGGTTTATCTCTCCCTGCAGAACATGTCACCCTGGTAATTATTCATTCCTCTAAAGCCCCACTAAATTAAACAGTTTATGTGAATTGTCTCCTATGTAATATAAAAGTGCTTGAAATTGAAGAAAATTAGTTTCCAAATAGGAAAACTGAAAACTAACTGGATTATCCAAGTACAGCCTTTTTAATTAAAAGTAAATTTCTACCTGAAAATATGAGTTCCTACACCTGTCACTGACATAAGAAACACAAAGAGTAACTACTGCTGAAAGAGTTGGAGTGTTGGCAATATAGCTTCCCACTCTAAAGGGAAGGGTCAAAGGGCTGCTTGGCTTAGCAGAGGAAGGAAAAAGCTTTTACAAACTCCTTGGTATTTGTAACTCCTTCCTTTTGTTTTATTTTCACTACAAGATTTCAGAAAGCAACAAACATGTTCAGATGTAACTCAGTACTGTGACTAACTTTTTTTTACCGTTTCCTGTCTTATAAACAGATTGTGTCTGGAGTGAACCTTGTATTTGGGAAACGTGTTCTTGTTTTGGAGGACTCTCATGTCCAGGCATCTGAGGAACGTGTGATATTATCTGTCTGCGAGGACACTGTGGAAAATGCGGCAGTCAGGTTCAATGAACTGACACTTCTGTGAATTCAGTTGACAAGATCAACCTAGCACTTGACAGAAAAAAATTGTGGAGGCACACAGGTCACCAACAATGTAACTGTGGCATAAGTCAGTTTTGTGCATCTGCCAGCTGTGCATCCCAGTTGTGAAATGGTTGAGTTCTAGCTTTAGGGGAGTTGCACTGCATTTTCCATAACACATTCAATTTTCCTTATCATCCTAACCTTGTTTAGACTGTAGTGCTAACTGTGAGCAGAAAAGCAATTGCGCCATTCTGCCCACAGGGAAGGCTGGGACATTCTGGTGGGAAAAAAAAAAGCAATTCCCAAATTTTTAAACAACTTTGAGAACTCAGGAGTCAAGTCCTCTGCCGATGTAAAGAAGGATTGCTGCACTTCTGTGTCTGCAGCTCTTGTTCTCCAAACAAGCTTTGCTTTTTATGATAGCAATGGTAATAAGCTTTTGGTGTTTTTGAAAACAGGCTGCTGTTCTATGTGAACTCTGAATTGTATTTCTAATGCACAGCATTGCTCACTTCCCAAATCACCTCTAGAGAGTATAATTTGAGTCCTTTTTTGATGAAGCATTTGATTTGGCTATATTTTTTCTTGCTGTTCAGCTCAGTGATATGTTCCACAGTGAAAGTCTTTTGGTCACTTCTTCCCTTTTTTGGGTGAGCTTCCCTATTGGGAAAGCAACCTTTACAGAATGCAGGTAGGCAAGAACACTCAGAACTGAAATGAAGCCTTCATTTGATAATGTATACATCAAGTTAACATTAAAAGTATGTTCATATTTTATGAGCTAGGATTTTACATGAGCAGAATGAATCAGATTTTTCAGAAGTAATGAACACCTGGTGCTAGATGAAAGTGCTGTGGTTTTCAATTGTGCTAAACTGTGATGTCTGAATGCAATAAATAGTAGTTATCAGAAATTACCTGGAACCCGCTTAACTGTAAATTGGGATCCCAGCTCCTCATACTAGTTATTTCTTTGCTAGAATTTTCTGTAAGTTTCATTTATTATATTCCATTATTCTCTAGAAAAATGTACATCTTCCTCTGTTCCCCAAATATGGTCTATAACTCAACATATATATCAAATTCATATTAATAGGTAGCAGACACTTTTAAGAGAAACCAGGTTAGGTGTAATACCTGGATTACACAGATTAAGGATTATCTACAATGGGGAATAAAAAAATAATTAAACTGGTATAAAAGAGAGAAGCATATACATGCTTGTCATACACTCAGGTGACATTCTTGTGTATTTTAATAGTTAATTTGTAGAAAAAATGCAATAAAACTATAAATTCTGTTTCAGAAACTTCATAAATCTCAGAATGTATCCCTGGCTATGAATGCTTCTAAAGGGTAGGAAAACAATGAACTTTTCCATTCTGCTTTGCCTGCAATGACAAGAAACTGATGAAAATGAAAGAAGTTATTTTATTTATAAACGGTTGAGAGATCATTTCTTCAAGATTACTGTTTTGTCTCAACAACTACCTATATGGGTAAGACTATTAAAAAGGAAGCGGGATTTCAGTTTATGGGTTTTATTGTTGAAGCAAGATTTGAGGTAGTATCTCCTTTGAAGAAAAATGTAGCAACCTTACATAAAAAGCTGATCTGCTGTCATTCTGATCTCTGGAAAACCATAGGTGTTATGTTCCTTATTTACCTGCTGCTAAATATTAGACTGAGATTATTGCAGGAAGAAAACACATGCGAATTAAGGTCAGAAATCTGTTGGAAAGTAGGTTTCTTTAGTTCTGCTGCTCATGAAAGAAACTGGAAGTTTATTTATTTGCTTTCCTCTGTAGTATCCAACTTTATTCTTAAAATTGTCTTTCTGCAGCTGTGGTGGTTTAAAACCAAACCGCACAGCTCATTCACTCACTCCCCCCCTTGATCCCCCAACTCCCCAAGAGTTAGGAAGGAGAATCCAAAGAATGTAGCCCCCACGGGTTGAGATAAGAATGGTTTAATAGCTAAGGTATAACAAAAATCACTACTGCTACTACTACTACAAATAATAATGATAAAGCCAATAACAAGTGAAGAGAATACAACACCTCACCAGCCACCGACCCATAACTCACCCCACCCTGTCTGACCGAGCACCGACCGATACCTCCTCCATCCCCCCAGAGCGATCCAGCCCTTCCAGGTTTTCTCCTGGTTACCTCCTGAGTATGATGTGATATGGTATGGAATACCTCTTTGGCTAGCCTGGGTCAGGTGTCCTGTCTCTCCTTCCTCCTAGCTTCCCTGCCAGAGCATGAGGCTCAGAAAAGCCTTGGACAAACCAAACATTTGAGCAGTAATTCAAAATATACATGCTATCAGCAGCCATTCTCAGCCCGAAAGTCAAAACACAGCACTGCACCAGCTACCAAGAAGGAGAAAAATGACTGCTACTGCTGAACCCAGGACAGCAGCATTGATATAATTTAAGTGCTAAGGCACCACTCTGAACTGTTATGGTTTCTTCTTATGTCCTAGCTGGTGAATTAAATAAAATTAGTAATGCTAGTATAATCATAGCAATAAAAAAATTACCCCATTGGTAAGATTCAAGATTTAGAGTGCATTTAGATGCTTGTTCCTCCAGAGAATAAAGGCTCAGCACTGGAATGTGTGATTCATGTTCTTGACAGTGAACAAAACAGTTTCATCAGCAAGCTGGAAGGCCAACTTGAAGATATGACCAGAAACCTTCATGTCCAGCTGGAACTAGCTTGGAATCAATAAGAAACTGTTTTTCACTTTGCCTTCCTGTAACAGGGAGCTGAGAATAAACATCAAAACAAAATCTTCAATATGATCGCATATGCCTTGGCTCTCAGCAATGTCAGATGTGTTACTAGTAGGAGAAATAAGAAAAACAGACTCTTTTGCTTCCAGCATATATTGCTTTGATACAGGACTGTAGATTTTCCAGGGTTTGCAGTACAGTTTCTTTCATTGATTGAAAGAAGTCAAAGAATTCAAAACTGTTGGTAGAGGAATGGGAAAAGTGATACATTTTCTAAAATAAGATTCCTTGCAATGAATTAATTACTATATAAGAGATCCCTACAGGTTAGATATTAAAATCAGAAGCTTTTGGTCAGCCCTTAAGATTAACTATTCTCTTATTGTTGTGTTGTTATTATTTTAAACTATTAATGCTTCTAACTCCTGTCCTTTGACAACATTATTCAAAATTCCATAACGTGCAGGCAAAGTATTTAGCTCATCTTGGTTATAGCAGCATTAGCTATTATCCATAATTTTTCAGGAATGATCAGTCAACATCCTTTTAATCACCTCTGTTCTCAGTTTATTCCTTCAACATAATAAATTTTAACTATGCTTAATAACATAGTTAGATAATAAGCAGAATTGCTTTAATAAGCAGAAGTGCTTATTCCTCTTAGTGATTATTCCCTTTTCAGTTTGGCACATATGGTGTTTCCCTTTTTTGATTAGCTTTGTTGACACTTCTGAGTTTCCTCCATTTTTTCTATTACAAACAAGCTCTTCCCATTGGATTTAACTAAAACTTCTGGCTTCAGCAGAGAGGCATTTCCTTTCTCAAATGTACCTCAGGAAACGCATGGTGTGGATTTCCACTGTCTGCAGCTTACTACTTATCTTCTTCAGTGTAATGGCAGTAGACTATTTTTTTGTAATCAATGGTATTTTAGTCAAATTTTAATTTTACTTAACTGTTACAGAAGGTTTTGAGAATGATCTTCATGCAGGCATATTACTAAGATGCAGGCAAATCAACCTCAAAGCTTCAGCTGCTTCTGTATCTTGATGCAGATCTGATGCCTACATAAAAAAAGCCGTTGTTCACTGGAGTTATTAAAAAATGCTTTTTTTTGCAGACGCACTTATGGCTTTTAGGGCATGTGTTCCCTTGACCTTTAGTGTGCCACAAGCAAGACTAGCTCTCACAGTGCTGGCCTTCTGGGCAAGTTTCCAGATCCCACAGTAAATTGGCAGCTACAATGGTCAGTACTTAGTGCCTAATTCTCTTTAGAAATGCTGTCTTTGTGGTTCTGCCAGCTGAGTACAGCTTCTTCATAAATTAGGTCAGCTTCAGTCTCTTATTCCTGAAACTCGTAGCTTTAAAAATAATATTCTTTCACTTTAGAAGTCCATTAATAGTAAGTATTTTTGAGCACTAGGCACTTGGCATGGCATTAGATGGAGGTGGTTAAAGTATGCAGACTTCTTTGAGACAATGCACTGTAGCTCACTGAGAAGCCATATGCTTGAGACAAGAATTTCTGGTTGAAATTCTGTGAACTGTATAGTGTGGGATGTCAGACTAGTTATTTGCCAACATTATTTAAAATTTTGGCTGTATAAACAGTGCAATATTCACTGACCCAAATTTCATCAGTAACAATGATCTCATTATACCTGGAGAAGGAGAGGCTGTGTTATTTTGTTGTAGTTGTTAATTTTACATGAAGCTTATGTAAAAGGAATAAAACATTCAATAGACTGAAAATTATTCCAATTTTGATCCAGTTTTCAGGCAAGTGTTTGTACTGTGTAAACAAAAGCTAATATTTACAGTGGAAGAAAGGACAAAAAATTGCATAGGAACAGTGTTTACTCTGTTATATGAATGCTACTATGATATACAGCACCTCTTCACTTTATTCTTCTATCTTGCACTAGAGACGTCATGCACTATAAATCAGACTTACTGACTCATAAATTAGCAGGCTTCCAAGCTTATACTGACAGGACAATTAAATGGCCCAGAGAAAATTGTTTACAGTCCTACACCAGCAGAGAAGGGGAGGAACACAAACAATTTATGATTCCTCGGAAGAACATCTGGTTGACTCAAAGCACCTTCTATCAGTATTAATAATATCTCTGCATCCAGTGATGGTGACTATCACTGTTTGCTTTTAGAGATATGAATCTTGTTTAAGATACCCTGGATATGTGAAGTTAGTCACGTGGTAGGCTAAGAAAGAAAGTGCACTTTCTGAAGTGAGTGAGTGCTTGTGTTAGATGTCAGCTTAGTTATGTATGCCATATTTGTACTTTCTGGCTCTCCCATGATTACTAATAAGCAGAGTCACTGATGCAGGCTGTTTCCTTTACCCCTAAATTCCCCTTCCACCAAGCATCTCTTTACAGGAACTATTCTTTTGCTATTATTGCCCACATTTTGAAGAGTATTACAGTGACAAAAGCAATCAAAGCTATGGGGAGAACTAAGAAGGTTACTTAAATAATGTTTGACTTACTGGGTTTCAATAAAGACTCTGCAGAAATTCGGCTATGAATAAATACAGTGCTAGCAAATGTGAGAAGCTTTAAAAAGGATGTTACTAAGGATGTTCATGGAGCAATCTGATTGCTAACCCACCCACCCCATTTCTGTGGCACCCAAAATATGAATGGAGCCCTAACCATGCATATGAGACCTATGTTTATAAATGCCAAATAATGAGAACATCATTTAAGTGTAAATATTATAAGACAGCAACATAAAAGGATAGAAAGGGCAAATGAGAGCCACACCACTGTCTTATTGCTGACAGCTGCACTAAGCATCCATGCAATTGCTTGTATGTGGATGCCTTTATTGAAATCTCTCTGTTTATATATTATTTCTGTAGAAAGCACGGAATTATAACAGTGGATCTCTTAGTTACTGGATGAAAAGCAGGAGAAACACTGTGGCAATTTATCAAACAAAATTTAAGTTAAATCATATGCAAATGATCACCAATATAATAATTTTTCAAATGCCCAAGGTTCAGGTTTTTCAAAATTTCTAGATAGCTATTCCCACTGAAAGTCAAAGATGTTCTGATTAATAGTTTCATATAACTGTTTAACTATTTTAGTAGTTAAAATGACTTTATCAATTTTGAGGCTTCTATTCAAAGCAAAGCTCCTGGTAATTAAATACTCACTGAAGTATACTGTCACCTATATCACCTGTGCTTCCCCTGTGTTGTTCAGATCCCCATTGCCCCTGCTCTGGCCTGGGCATACACTCTCACTTCCCCCAGCGAGTCCCTGGCAAGAACATATTTGCCACCCAGTGCTATGGAGAGATGAGGGGAAAGGTCTGCTCAGGACAGAATAGCATTTTTGCCAACCCTTCCCATCCCAGCAGAGTCCTGCCAGCTAAACTCCTGAAAATGGTCTGCTACCAGTGGAGAGATCCTGAAAGTAATTCCTGTCTGATTGAAATCACAGAGATGGGCATTTGAGTCCAATATCTGTTGTATTTTGTGAAAAGGAAAGGAAGATCTATGTCACCAGCAACTTGAGCTGTGTCTGGAAAAGACATTGAAAAAAATGATAGATATGTCACTTCATAAGTCAGACAAAGGAGGAGATATAATAAATACCTGTGCTCATCCTCCTTCACTGAAGCTGTTTTTCATTTTGATTAGTGATTTTAAAAGCTCATTTCTTACATTTTTGTTTTACCTCTATGAAGGTTTTCCATTATAGAGTTTCTATATACACATGAAAACAAAGATCACAATAAACCAATACAGGCACTGAGACTAGAACTTTCTTTCTTCTCAAAGTGAATAATGGTGGTGATATAAACAGGTGAAAGTATTTTACCAAGGTATTAACAGCCTCAGGATCTGTATTAATGACAGGCTTGTTCAAGTCTGAAATGCCTCCTGGCTTTTCTCCAAGGTGTTTAATCTAATCAGATGCTAAGAATAAGGGAATAGTTTTCCTTTCACTCTCACTTTGAGACTTTCAAATTTTCTTTGACTTTGATGATACCTGCTTTACACCAGGAGAAGTGAGAGAAGCATCAGGCCAAAGTCCACATGTAGCAGCAGGTCTGAAGGTTGAGCTGAAAATAGTATTATTGACTAACCCAATTCTAGAATGAAGGGTAAGTCAACCTATAATACTGACCAAAAAAAATTGCATCCTAAGTATAAGTGGTTTCACTTTATTTTCTGCCCCATGTAAAGTTACTTCCTTCAAACTGATATTTGGCAATTCTGCATGAATTAAACTATGCAAAAAGCAAATAAAAAAAAACACTAACAAGTCATAAAATTTATATATCTTTTCTTTTTTTCTGAGCTTGCTAACAATGATTCATGTATTGCTCCAAAAGCTGATTGGTTTTGTGAGTTGTTTTAGCTCAGGGAGCAGAAATCTGCCCAAGGACACATTTCATAATGTAGGCAAATTGAAAGACATAAGATGACCACAATTTTGAAAGGGAATGTGTCTCTCAAAAAGTAAAACAAGGAAAAAAGGATAACTTGCTTGAGCCATGAAATTAAAAAAAAAATTCAACTTGCCAGTTCTCTAAATCTAATCCAGAATTTTCAATGGAAGCCTTAAAAATTTGTTTTGATATATATAGTTGCACTTACGTCATGGTTGAGTGCTGGACTTGATAGTCCAGCAGGTTAAAGGTAGGCACTTTAAGGTAGGACTCTAAATATAGGTTAAAAGTTGGACTCTAATCTTAAAGGTCTTTTCCAACCTAAATGATTTTATTATTCTGTGGATGATTGTGTCTCTGGGCTCACCAGAGATTGTTGTCCTGAGATAAATAAACTGAGGACTTCTGGGCACACAATAAATGACCATGGAAAAACAAGAATGAAATTAGTAATGAAAATAAGTTGGTCATCTAGTTTAGCTCAAAATGCAGCAAAGTTCAAATAAAGACTAGGTTTTCTTTCACTGTTTCAAACAATCTGGGTCAGCATTTTGTGACAGGCTTTGTAATGTAGTTGCTGTTTGCCATTTTTCTGAAGTCATTCTGTAACACCCTAGCTATATCTTTGTGGGAAAGGCATTGATCTAAAAGGAGTCTTAAACATGAAACATAGTGATGTCCATCTGTGCCTGAAGAAGGAAGCTGATTAGGGATGTCTTTTGACAGATCACAAATGTGAAAGACTGCAGAAGGATTCTGGGTTTTGTGAAACTCAGGACTGAGCTGGGAACTCGTATTGTCACATCCCAACCAAGATAATACTCTCAGGATTAACAGGTGCCCTCGGAAGCACAACACTGCAATTGCTGCCAAGATCTGTGAGACAAGTACAACATTACAGAAAAAGCAAGGGTTTTAACTGCTTTGACCTGCAAGAACTAAAAATGCACTGGAAGACTAAAAAGGATAAACAAGTAAGGGAGAAACTCAAAATGGTATTGCTGAACACTTGAACAGACTTGACAATAATGAGAAAACATTGGAAGTTATTACTACAAGTATATCAAATCTTTTAAGCTTTAAGCTTCCCATTCCCTTGGCATTTTCAATGACATTTCCCTGGCTAAAGTGTGAACTGTATTGTAAATACTCTGGGGCCATAGGTCATTTGAGCAACTCCAGTTTGGGCAGTGTTTGTGATTACTTTTAAGAGAGTGTATGGAATGAAATAACTTAAAGTTGACTACATGAAGCATACTTTTGATAATCACATGTTCTCTGTACTCATGCTTGAATTTATCTTCCCAGTTACAAACATTTCCAGATTGCTTCTGACTTGTCTATTAAAATACACTTGGTGCTAATCAAAACTGTTTATAACCTACTAATCATGCTGTCAGCTGCTACTAGCTCTGTGGATATGGCAAGATTCAAGAGAAAAAAACCCTTGAATTATATGATTATCTAACCTGGTATTTGTTGATGGGCTTATTATGTACTTTCTAAAAGGGCAGGGAAAAGGAATAAACTTAGGAGGCTTGAACAAATGTTACTAGATGCTCCACAACTGTGATCAGGTTTCTAAATACTTGCACATGAGAAAGGATAGGCAAATGCCCTCACATGGCATGTTCCAGTGTGCTTTTCTAAGTAGGACTTAGGCAATTAATTTCAATTTACACACGGTGAACAACTGCATGCAAATCATAAAGCAGCAAATGCAGAACCATTTTAAAGTGTAACAAACCAAAAAATGTACAATCTTTGTTTCACTTGAAAACGTTTCCTACCATTCTGAACTTTCTGTTTTGTCTTACTGAATTATTTCATTATTATTTACTTCCATGCCAGCAGCACTCACACTCTTAGAGAATCCTCAAGCAGGTTTTGTACACTCATGCACATTCATACACACTCTCCAACACATAAACTTGCCTGAAATATTCCAGTGGCAGTCAACAGGGTAAGAAATATTATTACTTTTACCACTCATACTGGAAAATAAGACCTGGAGAGATTAGGGCTGTTATTAGGAGTTTTGCAATTCATTATGCACAGCTAAATTGCAACAAGCATGCAGAAGTCTCCTGTTTTCAAAGGGATTTGCATGAACATGGCACAGTCTGCACAGAACAGGTTGTGAGGCCAGATCCCAGTTTATCATTTAATGTCACTCAGAGACATGGCTATGTGCACAAAGCATGAATCCAGCAATATTAGCTGATTAAAGTTTATTTATTTGTTTGTTTTTCATTCAGCAATGCATAGCTCACTAGTTATAATACTAAACTTCTGGAATAATTGCATAATGCCTGTTAAATGCATGACAAACTGAGAAAGTGACAGCTTTCAAAAAATAGTTATCATTAGTAGGGAAACAGCAGGATGAGGGCGGGTACTAATTTTTCAGTAAATCCTGATGGTTAGGCACAGCTTATGTTGGAATCAAAGATCAAATACTTTTTTCTTATATCAAACACCAACCACAGTGGAATCTCAGAACAGAAGATTTCATTCTTTAGATCTGTATTTCTAAAGGCTCCTAAGCTGTTTCACAATTGCTGCTGAACATGTGCACTCAGATTGTTTTGCTGCTGCTCACAGAGTAAAAGGGAAACACCTAGAGGTAAGAACCTGCTTCAAACCAATTTATTGTCTCATTAATGGGTAAGAAGGTAGAATGCTAGCAATGGTTGAAAGTCATAACTGTGGTTACTAGCTATAGCCCCATGAAATCAGTCTTTCTATTCTTGCCCCATAGTCAATGAAGAGGGAGACCTTGAGAATATCAGCTACCTCCTTTTGTTGCAGTGGAGTGACACACTTGTAAAAGAGAAGCAGCAGTATGTTTATTGGTATATGTTGTGGTTTAAACCAAGTCCCCCAACTCCCGGAGAGTTAGGAAGGAGAATCCAAAGAATGTAGCCCCCACGGATTGAGATAAGAACGGTTTAATTGCTAACGCATAACACAAATCACTACTGCCATTACCACTACAAATAATAATGATAAAGCCAATAACAAGCGAAAAGAATACAACACCCCACCAGCCACCAACCCATAACTCACTCCACCCTGCCCAGCCAAGCACCACGTGCTCCCTCCTCCATTTCCCTCCAGAGCTCCACCCTTCCAGCTCTCTCTCCCAGTTGCATCCTGGGCATCACGTGCTATGGTATGGAATACCTCATTGGCTAGCCTGGGTCAGGTGTCCTATCTCTCCTTCTTCCCGGCCTCCCCTCCTCCCCGGCAGAGCACGTGCTCAGAAAAGGCCTTGAACAAAAGCACCCTCAAAACATGCTCATTATCAAGCAACTGTTCCTAGCCCAGAAGTCAAAACACAGCACTGCACCAGCTACAAGAAGGAGAAAAAAATGACTGCTACTGCTCAACCCATGACAGTATAAAACCATGATTTAGCAAAGTTTGATAGCAAATGTGACAGTGGTTTAACAAGATTCAATGGCAAGGTACACTTGATTAGTTATTGCATAGAGGACAGAGTCAGACAAAACTGTCAGGGAGATCCTTCCATTGAGTCATGATATTGCTGATTTGGGGCTTTCTAAACAAAGAATCATAGTCTAGTTTTTAAAAAGAGACGTTTATTCTATGGAGGGTGCTCAGTGGAAGTCTCCACAAATCAAGCACACTGATGACTGTAACTTTAAGCTATTTATACATTTTGACAAAGAAATCAGTATCCATTGGTTGAGAGTTACGCAATTTGTTTAACTAGTATGCCATCCCTTACTAGTTAGAAGTCCCTCTCATTTTTCATGCTAATCAGGCATGTAGGCTCAGTCTTTCTCATCTCTTGAGTCAGTGGGCTGTGAGTCCATGGTCATGCTGCCCCCTGCCCGAATTACCTTTTGTCAATTACTGCCCATTTTCTTCTGGGTAGTGTCGTGGTTTAAACCAAGTCCGCACAGCTCATTCACTCACTCCCCGCCCTTGATCCCCCAACTCCCCGAGAGTTAGGAAGGAGAATCCAAAGAATGTAGCCCCCACGGGTTGAGATAAGAACAGTTTAATAACTAAGGCATAACACATATCACTACTGCTACTACTACTACAAATAATAATGATAAAGCCAATAGCAAGTGAAGAGAATACAACACCTCACCAGCCACCGACCCATAACTCACCCCACCCTGCCCGACCAAACACCGACCGATACCTCCTCCATCCCCCCAGAGCGATCCAGCCCTTCCGGGTTTCTCCCGGTTACCTCCTGGGTATGACGTGCTATGGTATGGAATACCTCTTTGGCTAGCCTGGGTCAGGTGTCCTGCCTCTCCTTCCTCCTAGCTTACCCTCCTCCCTGGCAGAGCATGAGGCTCAGAAAAGGCCTTGGACAAATCAAACATTTGAGCAGTAACTCAAAACATACTTGCTATCAGCAACCGTTCTCAGCCCGAAAGTCAAAACACAGAACTGCAGCAGCTACCAAGAAGGAGAAAAATGACTGCTACTGCTCAAACCAGGACAGGTAGTCATCCAAGGGTTGTGGCCTGATGTTCCTTTTTATCAGTACTGAGTCGATACTCAGAGAAGCAGGGTGTATGTTCTTTGCTTAGAAAACTCTTTGAATGTTATCTCAGATATCTAACAGAACTACGATTGAATTAACATTGTTTCGAGAGATGTTACAAGCATCAGTGAGGTTCAGAAAGGACACCCTTTTGTTCTAACCTCCTTTTTGGAGGCAAGTTTAGGTGCAGCTGTATCCAAATTTAATCCTAGACTTGGTCAACAGTATAAAGGATTATATGTGTACAATCAATCATTTACCTCACTTAGCTTTCGGCATTTAGCATGCTATTAATCACAGATATTAATAGGAAACAAATCCATCAGATTCTTTTCATAGAAAAGCTGAAAATTCAAGTCATTTTCCTGAACAAAAATTGGAGAAGACACTAACAAAAAAAAAAAAGCAGGAGAGAGAGACATAAAATCTTAATGTAGATGGTGATCAGTAGAGGTAGAAAATATGCACATTCAGTTTCCAGGATAGTCAGTGCCATACCCACAGATGATCATGGTAAGACAGGTGCTGCAAAAAATGTTCTGTGTGGTGCTAATAATGCTGGTAGAACTGGAGAGTGCATACAGCTCTGAAGCCCACTAGAAATATGATACTTTACAAATCAATAAAAGTCATATTCTGTATCTCCAGAATATGGATATATACCTCAGCAGGATGCATCTGTCAGGCTTAAATTAAGCCAAATCATAACACATGTGGGATTGTGAAGAAGTACTGGAGTACACTATTATGAAAGGTATAGCTACACACATATTAAGGATTAACTTTATTTCTGCTATCCTTTACATATTAAATGTAAAAATATGCAAACACAAAGTATAAGTGACATTTACCAGTCTATGAAGCTGTTCTACAAATGGCTTTGTAGAATGACAGTATAGACTTTGAAAGATACAAGAAGAGGCAAATAAATGATGCATGCAGTGGCTTAAAATGAACTTAAGAAAACTGGGATATCTCCAAGTGACGGAGAAGCAAAAGATGTCATCTGCTGAGACACAGGATTTAACTAGAGGTATAAGACAGAATCAAATAAGAGAAGTCTTCATTTGTACTATAGGAATCTCATTAGGCTATAATATAGTACAGGAAAAAGAGAAGAATAAAAATGGCAAATTAAAATACTTACTTTAAAGCAGGGGAAATGGGCCAGTAAATAACAAAAAAAAAAAAAAGAATCAAAGGAAAAAAAGGAGAATTTGGACAACATCATGCCTTTAAAACATGAGGAGGAAATATGTTTTAGAGGCACTGGAGCTGAAGGATGAGAATGGAGATTCAACCTCAGAGCTTGGAAAGCAAGGACACTTTGGGGTTATTTTTTTTCCAGGCAGACAGCAACATGCAGTAGATGAACTTGGGTTCTTCCAAATCCATGGGCAACAGTAACTGAAAAGGCCGGCTGCAGGCAGCTGCAACACCTGTGCTTACAGGAAAAAGCAATGAGCATCGCAAAACTGCATGTGTATTTTCCATGCATCATATTGGCAGAATCAGCATGATTCATTTCAGAAGCTGATCTCAGTGCTCTGTGAGCAAGAGCCATTTCTTCCCCTCTCAGAGTTTTTGCATTCACTGCCTTCCTCTGGAAGACCTCTTCGTCCCCCCAAACTCATGTCATCAAAGCAGTTTTCAATACTGACCTCTCCTCTGTCCATTAGTAGCTGGGCTTAACCCAGTTTTTTGTCTGCTTTCTTACCTAGAGTTCCTGTCCCTTGGGATTTTCCCTGCTCCTGGCAGAATGCTTTTGCTGTCTCAAGGGTTTCATATACAGTAAACCATTTCTCTGCGGCTTCATACTGTCTGCTGCTCTGTCCCTAGCTATTCCATCTTTTAAGCTATTATTGGTCTGCCTGCTCTTGATTTTGATCAATACTCGAGTCCTCAAGCCTTTCACGCACACCATATTTCTGTCTTTGAACCTCAGTCCTTTGTACCCTGTCTGATCCTGCCACTCTTCCAGCAGTGTTTGGAAATAATAACTCCCTAGCAGGGTTGATTGATTGCTTTTGTAGAGATGGCTTGATCACACAAATTGCAAAACACAAAAGAGATAGTGCTTTTACCAATGCTAGTAGGCAAACCCAAAGGCTGCACAAAGTCCCCAAAATCTTTAAGAAACTTTGTGACTTTCTAAAGAATCGAGTACCTCAGTTTCATTAGTATCTTTCCTTTGTAAGGTCCTCTTTCTGTGCTTACATTTTATTATAGTATTACTGGTTGCAAAAAATAATAGTTTTCTCGATAAGGGGGAGAAGATGGGAAAGCAGCTAGGCTGCCAAGGTGGGATATGGGTAACTCAGTTAGAATCTTTTCAAGGCACAAGTGTCCTCATGTTATTCTGTGTAAATAATGGTTTCTCTGTCCTTCCATGAAGTACGAAGGGATGGTCTTCTTTCCTCACCAAAGTTTTGTAAAGATGAATACACTGAGGTATTTGAAGGGCTCTGTCACTACATGCCTAACAGCTTTCTGGTGGCATTAAACATCCATGATTTCAGTAGCTTTGTTTAGCTTGTATTCTCTTTTCTTCCACACAATAATGGTATTTACATATTCCCCATGCATAATTAAAGAAATATGTTACAATATGTGATGAAATGGAAAAGGCCCAGGTTCCTGCCTCCCAAGATAGGTCATTAGGGTGATATAGATTTAATTTGGCTTTAAATAGGGCTGTGGATTCTATAGGAAAGAAGAACATTTTGTAAATATCGTTCATATTCTTAATGAATATACATATCATGATTTTGAGCCTTGATTTTCTTTCCTCTCAAAAAATGTAAAAAATGTGAAATCCAGGAAAACATCTTGGGCAAGACTTCAAGTCCTTGTATGCTTTATATGAATACTCATTTTTAAAAAAGCTATTGGGACTTTGTAAAGGCAAAGGGGCTTCAGGGCACTGATGGGGGATGCATGTTGGTGTCAACTTCTTTTAAATGTTCCTAAGAGACTACTGGCCTTAGTCCAATACCCTAATTAAGAGGCTTCTCATTTGGCTTCAAAATATTATGAGGGATTAGTTATTCTCATACAGAGAGGCAGACCAAGTTAAGAACAATCTGAGCTCTCTGTGCTTCATTTCTGAAGGTCTGAAACCCAACAGAAATACTGTTTTTTAACCTGCAGAACTATGTATATTTTTCCCTTAAGCAAGAAATTAAAAGGCTTCAGCATTTTCCCAAACTAAGCTAATGAAAATTTTGATAATGATTTCATTCACTGTGGGAGATTGCTATAATTTTATAGTTTTGTTTTTTCAATGTCTATCAGGCACTCATTTGATATACAAAAGTTGTTAGATATTGCAAGTGGTCAGAACTGCTAAAAATATGTTTTACATATGATATCTGACAACAAAAAAAACCCCAGTGGCCACCATCAAATGAAAAACCCTCACATACCGACTTTTCTCAGTGTAGGGGTGTTGATAAGTGCAGCTGTATTCCTTTAAAAAAAAAAAAAAATGAAAGAGGATAAAGTCTATACCTTCCCAGAAACGGTAGTTTGTGTTTGTGCCATTTTTCCCTAATGGTCACACAGAAGACTGGTAATAAACTATAGTTTCTTCATACAACTGTTCCGCTTTCATCACACACATTGTTGTTTTATTTTCAGAAGGACAGATGAAATAAAAAACAATTGACTGGTCTTGACAAAAATCGATTAGTATAGCATGCTACAAGGACTTTGAAGTGCAATCAGCCCAGAAAATATGTCTTACTTTGAATCTGCCAGCCTTGAGAATACCCCTCTAATTTTAAGCCACAGACATTTTAGCGTGATGGATAAAACCAGACATCTAAGTAACCTGAAAAATTAGCTTGGTAGAGAGCAACTCTAGGCCATTTATAATCACAAAAATATAAAGGCAGCAATGACCTCCCCAAAGACTTTGTAGATACTGGAGTCTTGCACAATTTTGTGCATTTTAATCATCATGTTTCATAGTGTAAGTCATCTGTCAGCTTTTTAGGAAGCCCTCCCTACAGCCTGCCACCTGTCCCATGGCAGCAGAAGAGGCTGTGATGACGACAATGAGGGGATGCACTGTTGGTCAGAGCTGCCTGCGGTTAACACTCTGGAGCATCCAAAGCATCCAAAGCTGGAACTTTTTGATTGAAGGAACTGTCCTTGAGGTACAGTTTACTATTTAAATCTGTCAAAAGCTCTTAATAAGATGGTTTGAGTGCATCATTTGGAAAGACTTTTATAAAGAAGGATGAGTCTTTATAATGGCTTAGCTCAAAGATGTGCAGTTCACACAGTGCTTTGGGTATCTGCAGTTTCACAATATAAATGGCATTGAAAATGAGGCAGGGACATTTTTCTACCTTTCTCCCTTCCCTTTTGTTTGACAAATAAGTCTAGGGACAGGAAGTTTATGCTCCAGGCTTTATGCTCTTTAAGTTCTGCTCAGTTCGTGGTGATAGCTGCTACATCTGGACAACTGCCTGCTGATCTCCCAGCTGCCCTTTGCTGCCTTTGATGGGACTCAGTCTCCCAGCCGTGGCAGCAGCTTGAAGGTGGACAGGATAAATACACAGAATGGGTTTGGTAAAACTCATGCAATCATAAAATAGTTAGGGTTGGAAAGCACCTTAAGATCATCTAGTTCAAACCACCCTGCCATGGGCAGGGACACCTCACACTAAACCATGCCACCCAAGGCTCTGTCCAACCTGGCCTTGAACACTACCAGGGATAGAGCATTCACAGCTTCCCTGGGCAACCCATTCCAGTACCTCATCACCCTTACAGTAAAGAACTTCCTCCTTATATCCAATCTAAACTTACCCTGTTCAAGTTTTAACCCATTACGCCTTGTCCTATCACTACAGTCCCTAGTGAAGAGTCCCTCCCTAGTAAGCTTACAAGCCCCCTTCAGATACTGTAATTTCTGGGGTAAAAAGCAAATCTCCCTGGCTCCCACTGCTCAAAAACCTGTGCAGCTACTCCCACTCTCTCAGACATTCCCCAGAAGAGCAGGTCACAGTTACATTGCTCTCCTTTACTCCCTGCTGCCTGTCAGCTAGGCACACAAGTCATAACACTCCTGCATACCTTGCTGCTATCACGAACCTATCAAGCTCAGACACCTCTCATGAGCACCCTTCCTACACCTCCCCAAACCACACACTCTAGCCCAGAGCCCTAGGCACCCTCTCTGATGTACTCATAACTGGCAAAGTTGATGCTTGTCTGTGTCTTTCCCTAATGCTGTTTGTGGAAGGGAAGCTTAAACATAAGCTGAAATTAATTGGCATGTAAAATTATTTGAAAAATGCAGATTAGTCCATTAAATCATTTAAAATGTCATGCATAGTGCAGCACAAAATTTGGCAAGAACAAGGGATGATTATCACAGGTAGGCAGGCCAGCAGATGGCTTGGGAACACTGGCTCTAAGAAAAGGATGCTGTTCCTATCTCCTGGACTGTCTCTTTCCATGTTAATAAACAACTACTAGTTCAGAAATGAAAATGCTTATCAGTTCTTTTTGCTTCACTGCTGAGCCCATTAACATAACACTGACATTTGCATAACCACAATGCTACCACATGCTTATCTCCGCAGGGTCAGTTTAAACTTCAATGTCACCAAAGCTGGTAAAGGGAGGCTGACAAAGTGAGAGGTATTTTTAGTTGGAGAATAATGATGCCCATTTAGTTTCCATATATAACCTCCTATGGAGTGTTTTCATAAATGTTAGGTTTAGCTAGGTGTTACGGTGAAAACTGTTTCTGTATAGGTGCAATTATTCCTATACGTTGCATAGTAGCTCAGGTGGACTGTGAGATGTGCCAAAATTTCACCAGGTTTTTTGTTCATACTCTGCTATTCCTTGTTGATCCAATGCATCAAGAAACATTTTATTTGCACTGAATTTTGCAGTTCCTAAGGCGATGGGCCTGTGTAGGAATGTGCATAGTGTCTGGTTAGAGAGCTGTGTTATTCCTACAGTTCAGGAAAAGAAACCATGAGCTATAACCAGATGGGATCAATGTCAGAAAAGGAACCAGGGCATCAAGCAGGTGGCAGATGGAAACTGCCTGTAAGAAAGTCCAGATGGTCAGAGTTGCAAAAACCCTGCACTGGAAAGGCTGATCCTCCATTCCAGGACCCCGGCATCTGTATTTCTTCTTATAGTCTGCCTAAATTTCATCTGTGTTCGGGCTGATCTTCAAAGCAACATGGAGATCTCCAAAGGAGAATCATGGTTCCTCATGACTGCTTGAGGTGGTGACTTCAAAAATGGGAAAAAGTGAGAAAGCCTTCTCAGGAGGACAAGTAGGAAGGAAAGTAGTTGCAGTGCTTGCCATCACAACACCTGTCATGGTAGGAGTGCAGACACGCATCAGTCTCAGGTTTGAAGGTGGATCAGACCACAGTCAGTGTAGACACCACATACAGAAACTTCCTGTAGCCATGCCTCATGCTGACAGATACTGTGGTTGCCCTGAAGGAAAAAAACAGTGTCTCTTGGAGGCAGGAGGATGAGGTGGAGAGAGTCCAAAATGAGGGTTTTGTCTGAAAGAGACAGTGTTTGCATTTCCTCTGATTAACAGAGCACATATCCTACAAGCCAGTGTGACCATTACCACAACACTTGAGTTGACCTTCCATGTAGGTGCAATATGTGAAGTATCTTCAGCAATCCATATCAGCTGATATCTGTGGAGATACTCAAAACCTGAATGGACATGGTCCTGGGAAACCTGCTGTCAGGGACCCTACTTGAGCAGAGGGATTGGACTAGGTGATGCTTGGAAGGCACTTCCAACCTCTACCTTTCTAATTCTTAGTTTAGAAGTAGAAATGAGGTATAGTGACAGAACACCATCTGCAACTGTTAAAAGGTTTGGAAAGTGCTTTGAAAAACAGAGTATTTCAAAGTGCCAGATGGTCAGCATGATGTTCTCACAAACAAGATTTATGGCATCATATATTTGAAATCAGACTTCTTTATGCCTGCCTAACTGAAAGTACCAGTTCTGACATCAAGTGCTCTACAAAAAGACAAATTACTTTTTATGGCACAGAGCACAAAATCTTCAAGTTCATTTCTAAAACTGGAATCTTAGATCAAAGTGAATATAAAACTCATTATCTCATTTCTTTCTCAACCTGAACAGAACAATATTGTCTAATACGCTATCACTTGGAAAATTTGAGAAGTCAGGATTGTACTGTCTCTTTAAACAAAAGTTGTAAAAAGAGTAGTGGACTATGGAGCTAATAGAAGACATGTCCATATAAAATTAATGTTCAACATTATTTATACTTAGGATTTATTCTTTCATCATATAATGTGCCATTAATATTTCTCTTTCTCCTAACTTGTTGTATTTATCATGTAACGACTTCACTGAGGTGAAAACAACCTTGTACATCTTTCAAGTCAATTTATGCATTGTTGTACTATTATTTTTTACTGGTCTAATTTAGATTTTTTTTCTAGCTTTACAGGCTTTCTGAAACTGCACCTAGTTTTAATCATCAATACAAACAAAAGGTGATGTCAGAGTTCTGGGATATATATTTTTTTTTCAGTAATCCATTCATAACAAGTATGTAAGTGCCACTAGAGGAGGAAAGGTCAATCTGATTGCTGACAGTTTCTAAGTTTTTTTCATGAAGTTAAAAATCTTTGCACAACATATCAGCATGCTATAAACTATTTGGTATTCTCTAGCTCTTTTTTAAATTCTTCCTACAGACCCATCAGAGGACTGCTTTTCAGATAATCAGAATTTTCTCTCTCTGTGACAATTTCCATTCAAACCTCAAAAAAGTATAGATGAGAAGTAAATACAAAAAGAAAAGGCAGGAATCCGAGGTAACTATCAAATCTCACAGTGTAACGTTTCTTTTTTACACGTGACAATATTAATTATTATGACAGCTTAACCCTGAGACACAATAAAGTCTTTTAAAGTATTTTTAAATTATTGATCAAAATGCAGCAAGGAGAAACAAATGGTTGAACACCACTTTATGCTGCAAAGGTAACAGTAATTTAAATTGCAGTCCACAAATGAATGTTTAAAGAAAGTATTTTACTGAGCAAGGACTTGCAAAACAAGAAGGCAGCCCCCAACCCACAAGTCATCGATTTTTATGTCACTTTAAACACTATTTGTACCCATTGCATAGAATGACATACATGATCACTGCTGTCAGACAGTAATGATGTTTCTGTTCAACACACTCCTTGACATGAGAAAGTCAATGCAACAGCATTTGTCACAGGAAAATTAGATGCCACTAAACCCTTTGAGGCAGCATTTGGCTGCTTCCCTACCCAAAGAAAGTGAACAAAGGAACCTGGTCTAATGAAACTGGATGAGGGCTGGTGCTGGTAAGAGATAATGTATACACAATTTTTAGAAACAGCACTTTCTACTCTGGGTATGGTTGCAGTTAGTATTACTTTGTGGTTAAGCTTGGCAAGTGCAGATTTTTTGGTGGCCTGTTTATTTCTGAATTCTGAAAGGCTTTTGATGACAATAAGGAGGCTTGTGCATATCTAGGATATTCAAATATATTCTCTTTTAAAAAGTGTTTTCCCTCGTTACTTGATTCTCTGTTGTCATTTTAAACACTAGTGTTTGTGACCAGTAAAAAATATGTGCTGTTAATTCTTATTGTAGGATTGAAGCTAACAGATAATTAACATTAGGACTGTAAGCTGAGACTTTATGTCCTCTTTTATCATCAATATCAATGCACTATCTATAACTAAGCTTACGTCTATAAGTTACAGTTAAAAAATACAAAGTCTAAACAATTCCTGGATTGTTCCCAGCCTACAGAGTAAGGAGGAGCGCTTATTCTGACAAAGACTTTCATTGTATTTTCATTTTAATGATCCTCTAGCTGTGATAGGGTAAGGATTGTGATTGAAAATATATTGGAAAAATCTAAATACACAAAAGCCTGTTTTATTTCATGATTCTTTGGAGTTTCCAGAGACACATAGAAAAATTCTCAGAGTTATTGCTACTGTTTCCTAGTAGAAGATTTTCACCCAAGGATACAACATAGAGTTAGTATTGTTGGTACATTTAAGCAATTTAAGAATTTCATAAAGGTCGAAAACTCAGGAAAAGAACAAACTGAGTTTGGCCATTATATTCTGGTTTACAATAGCCTTTGACATGCTGAGAGTAGTAACGTTAGTACTAAGGATGCAGTTAAGGTCAGGGAATGTAAACATAAAACATCAACCACCCAATAAATTATTTCTGCACATTCTGAAAAGATAGAAAGAAAATGCATATAAGAGTAAAGCCAAGCCCTTAATCATACTCATTTACATGGATTGTCTGTAGTTCAACATAGAATCATAGAATCATAGAACAGTTATGGTTGGAAAGGACCTTAAGATCATCTAGTTCCAACTCCCCTGCCATGGGTAGGGACACCTCACACTAAACCATATCACCCAAGGCCTCGTCCAAACTGGCCTTGAACACTGCCAGGGATGGAGCATTCACAACCTCCCTAGGCAACCCATTCCAGTACCTCATCACCCTCACAGTAAAGAATTACTTCCTTATATCCAATCTAAACTTCCCCTGTTTAAGTTTGAACCCATTACCCCTTGTCCTATCTCTACAGTCCCTAATGAATAGTCCCTCCCCAGCATCCCTATAGGCCCCCTTCAGATACTGGAAGGCTGCTATGAGGTCTCCATGCAGACTTCTCCAGGATGAACAGCCCCAACTTTCTCAGCCTGTCTTCATATGGGAGGTGCTCCAGTCCCCTGATCATCCTCTTGGCCCTCCTCTGGACTTGTTCCAACAGTTCCATGTCCTTTTTATGTTGAGGACACCAGAACTGCACACAATACTCCAAGTGAGGTCTCATGAGAGCAGAGTATAGGGGCAGGATCACCTCCTTCGACCTGCTGGTCAGGCTTCTTTTGATGCAGCCCAGGATACAGTTGGCTTTCTGGGCTGTGAGCGCACACTGAAGCCTGCTCATGTCAAGTTTCTCATTGACCAACACCCACAAGTCCTTCTCTGCAGGGCTGCTCTGAATCTCTTCTCTGCCCAACCTGTAGCTGTGCCTGGCATTGCTCCGACCCAGGTGTAGGACCTTGCACTTGGCATGGTTAAACTTCATGAGGTTGGCATCAGCCCACCTCACAATGATGTCAAGATCCCTCTGGATGGCATTCCTTCCCTCCAGTATATCAACCAAACCACACAGCTTGGTGTCATCAGCAAACTTGCTGATGATGCACTCAATCCCACGGCCCATGTCACCGACAAAGATGTTGAACAAGACCGGTCTCAACACCGATCCCTGAGGGACACCACTCATTACTGGTCTCCAGCCGGACATTGAACCGTTGATCACAACTCGTTGCATGTGGCCACCCAGCCAGTTCTTTATCCACCTAGGTGGATAAAGTCCCTTTGATTTGATAGGTCCACCTATCAAATTGATGTCTCTCCAATTTAGAGACAAGGATGTCATGTGGGACAGTATCAAATGCTTTGCACAAGTCCAGGTAGATGACATCAACTGCTCTAACCCCTGTCCATCTGTTCTGTAGCCCTGTCATAGAAGGCCACCAAATTGATCAGGCAGGATTTCCCCTTAGTGAAGCCATGCTGGCTGTCACCAAGCACCTTTTTGTTTTTCATGTGCCCTAGCATGCCTTCCAAGAGAATCTGCTCCCAGATTTTGCCAGGCACAGAGGTGAGACTGACTGGTCTGTAATTCCCCGGGTCATCCATTTTCCCTTTCTTGAAAATGGGGGTTATGTAGAGTCAGGGTTCAGGCTTTGGACCATGTAAGAAAAAACTGTACTTGCTGCTGTGTTAGTTAACGCTTTTGGCATCGGAAAGAAAGTTCATAAACTCCAGTAATGTTTTTATATTACCATATTATTTGATTTCTTGGGCATCTTGGCTAACTACTAAATAAGAGATGACAAGAGTGTAAACGCAGGCATTGGTCCCTGAATCATCCTTATGGCTTATCAGCAGCTTTTCAACTCTCTCCTAGCCTGCTCTAAATAACACTCTTCAAGAGAAATTTCATCTGTGATTTTAGAGATAGATTACTCCACATGCAGTTCCCCAAAGGGCCCTCTCCCTTCAAAACCATCCCCTTAGCCTTTTCACCCCCTCCTACTTGCACTCTTGAACACACAACACATCTTGAATTGCTGATATAAAAGTACCAGCCCTAAACATTTCTATTGCTAGCCTAAAGAGTAACAGTCCTCGAACAGAAGGCACCTAGCTACATGTATCTAATACTGATAAAATTTGGCTACTAAAGTTAGGTCTGTTGCTTTAAATCTCAACTGAGTCATTGGAAGCTTCGAACATTTTGAAGGAAGAATCTTACGGGAAAGACCCTGAAAAGTCTGTCAAATTAATATGATAGCAAAAGCTGTGAAAATATGATAACTCAAAGTAATTCAGTGGAAAGCATGCCCGTAGAACAAGGATGTGACTGCTTAAATTATTCTCTTGGTATAAATGCCTAGAGCACCTCAGAAATGCCCCAAAACTCAATTTCAGCAAAATCCCTCCTTGCCCCAATAAGTTCATTTTGAGATGTCCTGAAGGGCTGAGGCAGCAAAGAAAGCTCTGCAGTGAACAAATATAAGGGGAAAAAGAATAAAACCTGGACTCACACCTCCAGTGCTTTATACAGATAGAAGACCTTGAGGTTACTTAGAAAAAGGCTAAGCCAAAATGTGACCTTCTTAAGTGCCCTAAATACTTTCACCTAAGGAAAAAAAATCCTGCATTTGCAATACTAAATTCATAAAAAAAAAACCCACAAAAATTTAGGTGAACGCCTGATGTGTTTTTTAATGTGTGATCCTTTTTCCATTTTTCATAGGTGAATACAGTACTGAAATCACAGTGGTACAGCTGCAGCAAAGCTACTCCAGCAGCACTAGCTAAAAAGCATCATTTATAAATGCATTGTACTTGTTATTGAAATCTCCCACATTTAGAGCAAAACTTAAGTATTTCAGAGTAACTGCTCCATGAAATCTGTCCTCAAATTCTGTCTCATCAGACTACAAATTGGTTTTATTTTGCTATATATGAAAATTTAGCAGAATTAGTCTGTATTCTTGAAGAAAAAAGATTCAGAAGTATTTTCCAGACAGTCACCCATTTCAGCACTCCACTATCCTTATTTTTATGTTGAAAACTTTATTTCTGAGCCACAAGTACAAGCTCTATGTCTAGAACCATATATCAAGACACTGTACAGTGAGAGAAATCTCTAATTTTGCTATGCTGCCAGGCAGCATCTCTAATGCAATTTGGTGATAGCAGTAGTAATTGCTCAGGGGGCTGATAAGGGGAATGTATTTTTCAGCCTTTTGGAAGGTAGTCTTGAGATGCTACATTTGCATAATGATGGAAATTCTTTAATCATTAGATGACTGTAGGCTGTTGGTACCATATGTGACAAAGGTTGGTTTTAATCAGTAGTTGTTGCACTGAGTCCTCCACTATGGTTAACACAGCAGCAGAAATACCAAAGGCCAAAGGATCACTGAGGATAAAATACCCATGTGCCTAGAATCCACACTGTAACTCTTCAGCATCAAAGCTGAGTTTTGATGGAGCAAAGTAAAGGTTCTTCCATCATCAGGTTCTGCATGACACTGGTTCTCCAACTGAGTAGAGTATCATGATGGCATTAATTTTAGCTTTTTGTGCGTGATTTCACAATGCATTTTCAAGCATCCATATTCACAAATATGCATAGTTACCCTAGTTCTGTGAATATGCTACCAGAGCCCTACCCCTTAGGCCTTCATTGCCCATATATATGGCCAGATGGCTGCCTAGCTTTGTAGGTAAGAAGGACAGAAAAAGAACTGTGCATACATAGTCCGTACTGAATAAGCACACTTTTATGATTTAATAACAAGCTGAGCAGTCAGTTTTGTACTCATCCGAAACCTTCAGAAATGCTGAGCAAGATGTCTAGCTCTCTAGACTATTTTATGCTTTATTGAAAACAGAAAATCACCCACCTGCTTGTCTGCATGTCAGTGTGGCAAGCTCACTTCTGTTGAGAATCAATAAAGTCTTCAAGCACCTAGCTCAGAACTTTTGAGATATACACTGAGAAGATTAAATAAGCAAAGCATATTTTTACTCCTTTTTTTTCTAAACTGAAGAGATATTTTACAACCTTCATTAATGCAGCTGCACTACCACCCACATATGGGGGCTGTAGTCATCCCACGGAAGATTCTCTGAGGAAACATTTCCATTGCCTTTTTGAGCAGCTCCTATTTCACTGTGTATTGCAGAGGAGGTATATATCCATGAGGTTTCCCCTGCATCTCTCCCTTCTGTGCCATTTACCTGGGGCAATAGCTGCCTGGCACAGGGAAGAACTCTGAAAAGTGTTACAGCAATTCTGAAACTGCTGGTAAGTACTGTAAGGTCTCAGTGTTAACACATTTTCATATGCAGACCCAACAGAGTCTACTACACATATCCATATTTACCTACTTAGCTACTTAGGGGCTTCTTTTCCTCAGCTCTGCTTGCCCCTCCTTTTCCTCTTGCTCTCTCTCCTGATGCCTTCCTCTCCTTTTCCATCTCACCTTCCCATCCTGTGAAACACTTCTTTCTGCTCCCCTCACCACACTCTTCATTGTGAACGACTCTGACTTCTTAAGTCATTGTTGCAAGCAACCCTAATTCATTCCATGTTGACTGCCCTGAGAATTAAGTCAGTTGTAAAACTGTGCATAATTTCCATCTTTGATGTAATTAAATGTAATCTTAATGTAAATGTTATTCCCACTGTGTTCCTTATTCAATATTTTCCTTCCATCTTAAACTATTATTTTAAGAGTCAGAATACATACAACTTTAATATAATTTATTCAAAAGCTAGTTTAATCTTACCTATTTCACTCATGAAACCCCTCAGTTTTCAGGCAAATTCATTATTTACAATGAAGCTGTCTCTTAAATATTTTCCTTAATAATGCTAGGTAGCTCTCTCAAAGCTATTTCAATTCTGTTTCTATTCTCACTCTTTTTAGTTCAACTTTCTATTTTACTTAGAAACTATTTTTTTTGTTACTGATACTTCCTAGTGTGAGACAAAATAGTCACAGAAGAGACACTGACCTTTTAAATACCAACCCTTGAATTACTTTTCTATAAACTAACCATAATTTATCAAGGTTTGGCCAGTGCATTTGTTTCCCACTTTTCTTTTGATCATATGGGAAGGACAGAGAACAAAACCTTTGTTTTCTTCTTCATATGAAACAACATAGCCATTAGATCAGTGAGAAATCCTATCCTACAGGCTTCTTGCAGCTCCTGGCCCCAAAGTTCCCAGCATAGCCACAAAAGTGATCCATCTTCAACCAGTTCAGCTAGCCTTGTTTTGAGGAAAGCAGAGGTGGCCATGAGAATATCCAGGCAGATACAGGAAACGAACTTCAGACTCTTCTTTCCCACAGAAATTACAGTCCTGTTACATGCCAGTGGGTGATTTAAAGTGTCTGTTCCTTTTCTTTCCAACTGTGTTTTGTAAGACAGCCTTTGCTGTTTCTGGCTCCAGAGGGATTACAGTCCTATCAGTATGTTTCACATTCTGTGAAGGTACTTTGTGAGAACATTTTTATCAGGAGACTAAAAATGTCTTTTTATTTTTTCACTCGAGTCAGATGCAATTGGAACCTTATGGCATTGAGAGCTCATAATCAACATTGGTCTACAAGAGACTTAAAAACACATCACAATTAAGCTGAGTTTTGGGAATAATCTAGGATGTTTCAAAAATTATTCTTCAATGTTTACTTGCATACAGCAGAGATAAAAATAAGCCAACAGCAAATTTAAACCTTAGCTCTTCCCTAGTTATCAACCTGTCTTACCACTGTAGGGTACCTGTTTGCAGGAAACGGTTTTCTTTCTTTGTTCAAACTCTCTTCTCCTCACCACAACAGAACATTGGTTTTGAACATTATTCAGCAATGCATGAGCATTTACAGATATTTTTATAGCAGTTAAAGAAAAGAAAATCCCTCTGTGGCCTGTACCATAAAGCAAGGAGAAGGCCCAGAACTTTCTAACTTCTTTGTTTATTGAGGAAGAATAGTATTTTACTATATGGAAGAGTGAAGAATGGTGCAAATAATCTTATCTCTTTCAAATCAAAAGGAAAATATTTCTACAATAGCAGAGTAGGAAATAATTTGTAATTATAATAGTCATAAAAATTATACACAAGTTTACAGCAGTGCTGGAAAAAAGAGCACTGAATAAACCCAGTAGGTTGGGAATTTACTAGCACTATGGGAGACATGCATTAAAACTTTCATGTACTAGTATGATATGCCATAATTACTTAGAGAAGAACACTATTTCTTTACAGATAATCACTCCCACTTCAAATAGTTTCAGGCTATTGAAACTAGCAAGGAGAACTCTGTAGGTGCTGGGTGTAACCTGGTGCTGTACAGGTTTCACCACTAGCCCTTAGGAGCTCCATAACACAAATGACCTTATGGCCTTGTGTACTCACTACCCAAAGGAAACTGATGGTAGGGGCTCTGGTGAGCATCACTCACATGTACCAGTTTACAGCACATGTGTTGGTGGTGTGCAAACACCTGAACAGTCAGCTTTTTGAACTATTTGTGACAACAACGTTGAATTATCTGCATGCATTTTGTCCACTAATTGTCTCTAGAAGCTGTTTTCCATCCATGTACCATTAATAAGCTATGTCTGAAAGCGAATTATTGTGTTTCATGCCATATAGTCATTCTAAGACATGCTCTGTTGACATACTGATGTTAGCAATTTAGGCCTTAATGCTTAATTACATCACAATCATGCGACAGTGGCTGAAGTAACTAGACAGAGCTGTGGTCAAAATCTTGACTCAGCAATGTGAGGTTAATTAGATAGGACTGGAAAATTAATGAGTCTGATAAAGAAATATTGTAATTTAAATGCATATTTTTCTTTTAAGTGGCAGTTCAATGAGTTTGGAAAGGAAAAGGCTCAGGAAAGCTACTGTTGTGGTTTAAACCAAGTCCCCCAACTCCCGGAGAGTTAGGAAGGAAAATCCAAAGAATGTAGCCCCCACGGACTGAGATAAGAACAGTTTAATAGCTAAGGCATAACACAGAATCACTACTGCCGTTACCACTACAAATAATAATGATAAAGCCAATAACAAGCGAAAAGAATACAACACCCCATCAGCCACCGACCCATAACTCACTCCACCCTGCCCGGCCGAGCACCACGTGCTCCCTCCTCCATTTTCCTCCAGGGCTCCACCCCTCCAGCTCTCTCTCTCCCAGTTGCATCCTGGGCATCACGTGCTATGGTATGGAATACCTCATTGGCTAGCCTGGGTCAGGTGTCCTGTCTCTCCTTCCTCCCGGCCTCCCCTCCTCCCTGGCAGAGCACGTGCTCAGAAAAGGCCTTAAAAAAAAAACCCTTAAAACATGCTCGCTATCAAGCAACTGTTCCCAGCCCAGAAGTCAAAACACAGCACTGCACCAGCTACAAGGAAGAGAGAAATGACTGCTACTGCTCAACACATGACAGCTACCTATTGTATCAGCTGAATATCAAACAACCTCGATCCTGCCTCAAACTTGTTTGACCACAGAAAGCAAACGTAAGCACATAGTGTCAAATTTAACAATCAGTGACGCTTCCTGCAGAGCAACGGGAATGCAGTGCCAAATACATGCTTGCTCTCACCCTCAGAAGCCCGACATCTCCCACCACCAGCATGGGCTAGGACAGCTGCTACTTACAAGAGGATTTTCCAGACCAGTTTCTGTGAGACTTATTACAATACACACAAAGAAAACTGTTAGATTATTAAATGTATGGTTACAGTACAGAGAACTATTGCCTTACGAGTCTTGATTTGTCTGTGTTTATAAAGTATCTGGAAATACTCAGAGACAAATTGTAAAAAGCAGTGCAAGATAATCCTTGTAAGCATTGACATGGAGAAGAGGGGTCACATTGCCATGGTTTCTATAGAACCCAATAGTGGCAGCTCATGTCAGAATATTCTGCTTACTCCCACTTAGTTCTTTGTTGTATTACAACATAACACTTATCATATTTCATCTGCTTTCCTCAGTGTACACCTAGACACATTTCAGAAAATTTAAATTCAGTGCTTAGTTTCCTATCTCTTAAAGGAAAAATTGCTCACTCTTTCAACACGTTTGCCAAACGTACCTCAGAAATTTGTCTAGGGAAGTCATCAAAGGGTAGAGAGGTGTCAGATTTATCCATGCAGAAGGCACTGGATTCAAGGACACTTGTCTCCAATAAAATTATAATAAGAGTATGAAATAAATCACCTAGTGGAGCACCTGTGTTATACTGAGCTACAGGAGGCTAATTAGGGTGTTGGTAGCTACAGATAAGTTGGAACTTTATTTGTGCTAGTATTACTGACAGGAAAAAAAAACATCAGAAAAAGGAATAATTGAAATTTCTAACTCCCGTTGCAGTCATTCACTAGTCCTGGCTGCCTACTTACCTGCAATGAGAAGTGTAATCCCTGGAGGACAGGATCTAATCACAGTTCACATGCATTACTGTATATTCACTGCATCTAGAATGAGAAGCAGAAGTAATATGATTACCCAAAAATTTGCTGAAAGTGCAACAGGATAATCACTAAGAGTAGTTTAATTCTACTTCCCATGTGTTTTTACTTGTCATCCACGATGATGCCAAGGCACATTTTCCTGAGGAAAAAAAAAAAAATATGGTTTCCCTAGCAGATCTATTTGAATTCGACACTGTTAGGGACCACTTCTTCCTCTACAGCTGACCAAAACCTGGTAATTTCTCTGGACACACAGAGCATGAGCATACCCCCTCTCAAAAGACTGGAATGCACACATAGAAATCCATTAAAGCATGCTAGCACCTGAAAACTAGTACATTTTAGAGACTACTACAGAACATATGTGATTGACAAATGCATCCAAAATTGGCAAGTTTAACAAAAAAGCAAACTAATAAAACCAGCAGGAAGCAAATAAAGTGTGAAGGAAAGAGAAAACTACCTTCTCTTCCTGAATCACAAACAGCTGAAGTTGTTTATGATTGCAGAGAGAAGAACATATTTGTTTCTTTTCCTGTTACAATTAAAATTACCAAATTGTAGATAAGGCAAAAGTACTGCTAACCAAATGGAAACCAATATATTTTATCTTAATAGTCAGTCAACCTGTGTGCTTAGTATTTTTTCATAACAACTATATGGCATTGGTACTGGCAATGGAAGAATATCTTTGTAGGGGACCTAAAATTACTGTTTTTTCAACAGTTAGATGAATGCATTTTAGTCCAAAGAGAAAACTTCACTCCTCAGGATTAATCAATGAGATCAGAGTAAAAACACAGTCTTTGGTAAAGAAAATAATACATAAATAAAAAAGCTTACACAGGCTGTACACAGAAGAAGAATTAAGTCAGATGAACAGAAAAATCACCACTGGTTTCTCTCTTAATCTGACTTCAGAATTCTGACAGGAAGTCCCTGAGAACTGCCAAAAATATAGTTCACAAAGGTAATGAAAATACCTTCCTTTCTTGTAACCTAAGCTCATTGAAACTGCTGAAAAGAAACCAACAAATAAATAAAACAATCCAAAAAACAACAAAAAACCCAAAACACCAAAACAAAAAAAAAACACAAAAAAAAGAAATTACAACAAGCAAGCAAACAAAAAAAACCACAAAAAACAAAACCAGAAAAACACTTAAATTAAGATCAATGCAGTCAGAAAGCAACAGTTTGGTTTTTTTTTTTTTTGTTAACAAAACACAAATGGTACAGCTGAAATGACACACTCCCCTGAAAAATGTCAGGGTTGTAGTAAGTACATTTTCTGCCCCCAAAACCCCAAGGAAGTAGCAATGCTTGGTCTTTGGTCGTAAAGTGTAATAGATACCATTGTAACAATTTTATAGTACAGATGATTGAGGTACAGCCTCTAGGAGTCTTCCTTTTTCAATTACTGGTATAGATGTAACAAAAATGTCTAACGTTTTTTCACGTATAAGCTCAATGTTCTGGAAAGGCAGTCTACACTTATTACAAAGCTGACTTGCTGTGCTAGTATACTACAGTGGACTAATTCATATGGGTTAAGCACACCTCTGTTTCTCTTAGTAAACAGTCGCAATGAACTACTAATTCCATATAATCCTTACCATGACAAAAAAAGCATTACCTTGCTCAAAATTAGAGTCCTTCTCTTTCAGAGATGCATACATAGTTTTTAAAAGTCATGGGTTATTTTCCTCACTTCTCTTTTAAATAATGAATGAGACTTGCTATAGGTGATTTTTCTGGAATAACGGATTCTGACATTCTAATATCCTGAACTTGTAAAATATAATACTCTAACGTTCAGCTGAGTCTTCACTGAGCTTCACCCCCTTCAAGATGGGCACTGCTTGAATCACTTGATTTGTTCTTCCTGTTATACAGTGTTTATACTTTTCAAACACTTAGTTTTATTCCTTTTAGAAACTGACTTCTTAGTGTGTGCTTATATTAAAGACCCTCTAACATGCCAGTATAAAATAACTATTCTGTTGCCCCTCACCAAAACTGGATTTCTCCAACTCATTGAAATCTTACTGATGTTAATCTAATTAATAATGTTTCGGAGGAGACTAGACTTAGATTTGTTAGATGTTATTTTATGGTAAGGCAATGTATACAATATATTGGCAACACATATGCTGATATTATACAATTGTGGCTTGGATGAAGTTTTATCTAGGTTCATGTTTTCCTCCATTGTATTTCAAGAAACTATTATCTAAACTTTAAAATAAAAAAAACATACATCTGTAATAGAGAAAAAAAAAAAAGCAATGATACCCTTTTAAAATACCTGTATTTTCTCATTCTCTTCTGTATGTATGGATTTTAGTGACAGGTTTCTTTTATGTTCCTATCACACAAGAAGGAACAGCTCTGGGAACAGAGAAGTAGTTCTGCAGTGCCTGAATGTGAAAACTTACCTCCACATCTCATCTGCCCTCTAGAAATAGTAGGCTATTTCTGTCAAAGATTACAATTCAATTCAGCCTTTCTTAATCTTAGTGCACAACAACCAGAGCTCTGCAGGTCAAAGGGAAGATCCAGACATCCCATCACGTCTCCTAAATGGAAAAGTCCAGACTGACTTGTGCAGTTGGACCCAAAAAAACGGTGTGAAGGACACAGAGAAAAAACAGCAAAGCTGGTGCCCCACCCCTTTAAAGTTTCTCAAGATGTTCTGAAGAGGCAGCTAAGAGGTAGCTGGCAACCCAGCTGCAACGTATCAAGTGGAGAATGAGAAAACAGAAGAACTATCAGACATGTAAACAGTGCATTTATATTTTTTGAGATGTAAATATCTTTATAAAACTTGTTCAGAAGTTGAAAACCTAGCAAAGGACAGTAACGAACATCTTCAACGCCAAACCACTACATTAAATATGACATTATTGTGATCCATTTAATGCATTTCCGCTCTGCTTTGATGGCTGTTTTAATTAGATTGCCACTCTACTGAACTGCAAAGCTGCTGACAGCATCAGAAAACCAAGGGTTGCAATACAGAACCTCAGAAGATGTTGCTGGATCCCAGTTTACGTGTATAATTAATGAGATATGTCTCTCTCTGGGCACCTCTTACAAGAGTGTAATTTGATTCAAGTGTCAGGCAAACACATGGGTATTCACTGGCAATTCTGGCCTATGATCTGAGTACAAGGGCCTTTTCCTCTAATGGGCTCCAGTACAACGATGCTACAACTGTTGTGACAGTCTCTCTGTGATTACAGCCAATAGGTGACTGGCCTGTTGATTTAAAAGTCAGATGTTTGTTGCTGGATGCGTGGTGGGTGAGAAGGTTAGATGAATTTTAATGGCAAGAAGGGGAAGGGTTATAAATACCTCTCAAAAGCAATCAAAATTCCATCAGAGCTAAAGCCTTCCACCCAGTTTGTTTGATCTCATACATAGGACATCATTCCTTCTCTAGCTTTCTAGAAAATTACAGAAGTTAAATTCCAGCTTCCTTTAAACTTAAAAGGAAAAAAGGAAGGAGAGTAATACTTCTACAACTGCATTACATGGTTTCTTTAATGGTTTCGAAATGGTAGGAAAACCAAAACTTAAATAGCTTAATACCTCAAAAGGGAAGCAGCACCATAACTTCATAATTTCAAGTATATGTCTAGTCACTAACCCTTAAGAAATATATGCACATATTGCAATTTACCATGTAATATTTTACTGTCAAAAAAGTTTTGAAGTCAGTCTGGCTTTAAACAGAATTTGCTCCCCCTTCCTCTGTTACCCAGTAAGTTCTGGTATTGGCAGTTCATAGGCAAAAATTTTACGGTAAAGAAATAAGCATGGTTTAAGGAACAACATCTTCATCCACAGACACATAGAAAAGCAAAGATCAGCTCAGTGGTAAATGAGAAAGAGACTGGAAATAAAACTAATAATTTCAGAGAGTCACTTATACCCTACTGCTGTGCCTTGTACTGTCATTCAGACTCAGGAAGGGCTCAGTAGGAATTATGTGCAAAGACTTTTGGAGACTAAAACTGGCCATGCAATGGAAATGTTCAAATAATATCCTGAATGATATTTAATTAAAAAGAACAATGGAAATACGCACAATCCTTAAATTCAAGTGAGAATCAAGTCCATTTCAAATGCAGTATAAATAGCAGCAACTTCAAACTTCCCTTCATTATTGTCCTCTTGAAGATACTGGGCAAAACATCCAAAATAAGTAGAAACATAAAGAAGTTTGTCTGGAAAATTCCATTAAACTTGTCTCACAAAAAAAAAAACAAAAAAAAAACCCAAAAAAAGACTCAGCAAGCTGAAAAGCTGAAAATGAGAGACAATGCAAAGAAGTTACTGACTCGCTTTTAAATATAAGTCTTAATTAAACTGTGCAACTCCTTTTCATAAGGTAGAATCATAGAATCATAGAATAGTTAGGGTTGGAAAGGACCTTAAGATCATCAAGTTCAAACCCTCCTGCCATGGGCAGGGACACCTCACACCAAACTGTGCCACCCAAGGCCCTGTCCAACCTGGCCTTGGACACCTTCAGGGATGGAGCATTCACAACCTGGGCAATCCAACTCCCTGGGCAACCCATTCCCATGCCTCACCACCCTCACAGTAAAGAATTTCTTCCTTATATCCAATCTAAACTTCCCCTGTTCAAGTTTCAACCCATTACCCCTTGTCTTATCACTACAGTCCCTAATGAATAGTCCCTCACCAGCATCCCTATAGGCCCCTGTCCTGGTTTGAGCAGTAGCAGTAATTTTTTCTCCATCTTGGTAGCTGGTGCAGTGCTGTGTTTTGACTTTCGGGCTGAGAACGGTTGCTGATAGCAAGCATGTTTTGAGTTACTGCTCAAATGTTTGGTTTGTCCAAGGCCTTTTTCTGAGCCTCATGCTCTGCCAGGGAGGAGGGTAAGCAAGGAGGAAGGAGAGACAGGACACCTGACCTAGGCTGCCCAAAGAGGTATTCCATACCATAGCACGTCATACCCAGGATGTAACCGGGAGAAAACCCAGAAGGGCAGGAGCTCTGGGGGGATGGAGGAGGTATCGGTCAGTGCTTGGTCAAGCAGGGTGGAGTGAGTTATGGGTCGGTGGCTGGTGAGGTGTTGTATTCTCTTCACTTGTTATTTGCTTTATCATTATTATTTGTAGTAGTATTAGTAGAAATTATTTGTGTTATACCTTAGCTATTAAACTGTTCTTATCTCAACCTGTGGGGGCTACATTTTTTGGATTCTCCTTCCTAACTCTCAGGCAGTTGGGGGAGCAAGGGGGGGAGTGAGTGAATGAGCTGTGCGGACTTAGTTTTAAACCACGACAGCCCCCTTCAGATACTGGAAGGCTGCTATGAGGTCTCCACACAGACTTCTCCAGGATGAACAGCCCCAACTTTCTCAGCCTGTCTTCATACGGGAGGTGCTCCAATCCCCTGATCATCCTCTTGGCCCTCCTCTGGACTTGTTCCAACAGTTCCATGTCCTTTTTATGTTGAGGACACCAGAACTGCACACAATACTCCAAGTGAGGTCTCACAAGAGCAGAGTAGAGGGGCAGGATCACCTCCTTCGACCTGCTGGTCATGCTTCTTTTGATGCAGCCCAGGATATGGTTGGCTTTCTGGGCTGCAAGTTCACAGAAAGCCAACTGTATACAAAGTGCTATTCAGGATTCTGACAAAAGAATAAGGCTTTTGTATTTAAGTAAGCACCTTAAATCTCATTACATAAATCAGGGTATCATCCACATATAAGGAAAGAGTAAAAAAAAGAGTCTAAGTGCCCAATATGTATAACTGAATGTGATCTGTACAATTTACTGGCCTGAGCAACTCATTACTGTTCCTTGCCCCTCAGTAAGGTCCACAGCCTGTAGCAGTCTCTTCTACAAACCTGCATTCAGTGGTGGTTTTATGTTGTTTAGTATTTAAATTCAGGCCTGGAGTGCATTTCTGAAATACATGTCCCTATCACCTCCAGAACACCACCACACACCTACTTCTGTGACTAGTGACACAAAATCCCTCTCTATTTTTATGGAGTGCACTTGGCAACACTTCACTGTGACCATGAACCTTTCATCTGAGTTCCCTTATCATATGAACAGATTTCAGATAACAGGAAAAGACATGATGAGAGGCTCTTCAGAGCAGATGGTGATGGGGGCCAGTGAGAATAACTGCTTAGCATGCTACAGGCAGCAGGTTAAATGCATCCGTATCGCATTAAGAAAGGTAGCAATCTGTTGGATATATACGGGGGCAGGAGATCCAGCTTTTGTATATCTCACGTCAAAGATCTTGTTTATAAAAGACAGCACTGTCATCTCACTAGCAATTTACCAAGTACCACAAATCTGGTTATTTATTCTATTGGCCCCTCTCAGCTACTCTTTTGTCTTCTCTTTCTCTATTCATTACCTTTCTTCTTGTTCATTTGCATGTGCCTATGCCAAAAGCCTCCCTGATTTCTGATTTTCTTGCCTTTTCCATTCACTGTGCTTCTGCAGAAGACGCAGAGATAAAGTAAATGTGTGGTGTACACTACAACATGACCCTCAGAAATAAAGGGAAGTAGTTGTTCACTTCAAGAAGGGAGCAGGAGTTATTGAGCTGTGATGAAAACTGAAGTAAGAGCTTGAATTGCTTTGTAATCTTTAAGATTAAAGAATTTGTGCACGTCAATTGATATTTTCCTTAGATAAACCCCTAGATCCTTCGCTTATATGGTTTTGCCTTACCTCTTTATCTTTCCAAATCCCTCCCATTTGAGGTCTGGCTCCATGTCTGTTGGATAAATAAAGCATCTAAATGAAGTGCATTATAAACCCAACCAAATATCACCTGGATTACTGAAAGGAGTAAGATGCATGCAATCATCAAACTAGCAGCTGAAATCACCCTTCAGTTAAAAGCTGTCATTTATTTGAACACTTAGATCCACATTTTTACCCACATCTCAGCCTGGAAGAGGGTTTGCTAAAGAGATGAACCAGCATGGGAGCATATCACATAAATCCTCACATTATGGCAATAAAATATTTTAGGTTTGAAACAAACTGTCACCATCATTTAAAAAAAGGCAGAGCAAAATGCAAACATCAAGCTGCCATACTTCAGATTTCTTCAGTTCATAGCTTGGCTATTTAAACTAAAACTTTGCTATTATTTAATTTGCTTTCTTTGATTTAAAAGACAGCCTTTGCATGTCAAGGGTAACTTAGATCAGTGTTTTAGGAGAAGATTTTTGCTCTCCCTGCACCTCTTTTTTCCAAGAATGGTTTATTTCTGAATGCTCTCTTAGCTGGAGAAGCTGCGTAACTTGGATTAACCCTATCAGCAACTGAAGGGATAGGTGGCAATAAGGCAAATGATGAGGCAAGTGCATTTGACAAATGTTGAAGAAGGTCAGACAGTGTTAATCCCATCAAGCAAAATTACTGACATGCTGGGGAGCTGGAAAAGGAGTGTTAATCCCAAAGAAAAGACTTTACCAACCCCATACGAGCACGTTGTTAGAAAACAGGGATAAGTGCACTTTCTGTGTCTGAAGGAGAATAGAGGCTGACAGCGTAACTGGAAGGGTTTTAGATACAAAGCAAGAATTTCAGAGGTAGCTGGCTGTAAAACAGCACAGGTATGATCTGGGAGACCCCACAGAAAGCTCAGCAATCAATCTCTCAGTGCCACTCATGTTTGCAGGAAGACTGGTAAAGAGGACTGAAAATCCACCTATTTCAGAAGGTGTCCTCCACCTCTCAGCTATCTTTCTTGGCAAGTGCAAATGTGCTGTAAACTATACTCCAATAATGTTTCCTGAAGAAAAACAGCAGCAGGTGGCAGTAGCTCGTGGAGTTTAACACTTGTACTTTGAGTTTAATTGGGTCAGTTTTGGAGCACTTGCAATAAATGTGAAAAGTATTAACATTTGCCATCTATTGTTAGAAACTAACCATGTAACTACAAATCTGTGCAAAAAGATCAATACCTGTTGATCAATATATACATATTCTGTATACTTCAGGGTATGTTGTAGTAAGCTGTTTTGTCACACTGACATAACTAAAGAAAGCTATGAAAGCCCTAACCTATGAAATGTCTATTTTCTATAAATGCTGCAAGCCTATGCAAAATTCAAGAAAATCATAGACTTTCCAGTTAATTATGGTGAATGATGAGTATTCCACATCTGGAAAATGCCCTTCAAGCTAAAATGTTATTCAGTAGTTTTATCAAAACTGAATCTGTTTTCTTCTGGACAGTGTGTTCGTATTGATAAATTTAATACCCAAGGTTGAAAGAAACAGAGAAATACAAACACAGATGTAAATAACTGTTTGTGTGGCCCCAAATACACATATTTTTTTCAAGTAACAGCATTGTCACATGAAGGTTAATAATAAACTAATGTATCTTTTTAATGTATGTTCAATACCAGTACCAACGGAAGGTCATCTTTAGAAAGCTTAAAAAAAAATCCATTAGGATGAGTACCTAGAAACTATTGCATATCTAAGTATTGAGAGTTTTAGCAAAGGAGAAAGAATAAATAATGCCTGTCTTGCGCTACCCCATTGGCCTAGGTACTAAGTGGTTCATTATGGTAAATAAAGCACTCATGGCATGAAACATGTTCAGTTGGGTAGCTTTCTCCTGCTTTTTCATCTTGTCTTTATACCTTGAACTCCAGTAGGCTCCTCCTCATACTGAGGGCATCCTAGTTTGTAGTTATAGTTTCTTTTGCCTCAGTCTGCTGTCTTGTACAAAACCAGTAGGAGAGATGACAAATCAATATATTGGGTTGACGGCAAGTCAGCAAACAACCAGTAAATCCCAGCTTTAGCAAGTAGGCAGTCCAGTGGAGCCCCAAGGGGAATGTCAGACCATGCTTTCTTCACTGCTTGCTTTTGCTTACAAAAGCACATGAACTGGAAAAACTGGACAGTGATTGTCTCTACTCATGTAGTTAGTAGACAGAAGACAGTAAATTAAACAAAATGTGTAGCATATGATCCTTATTTCCTGCCTCAGGATAATGCTTATATTACAGAAGGTTTTCATTGATAGGGTATATGTACACTGGGAGAAACTGTCCATTTCAGTAACATGTTTCCTTTGAGCATCTCAGAGAAGTTTACAGATATAGATTAAATTTCATAATGCCCCTAAAGAATTTCTGATTTCTGTTCTTATATAACAGATGAGTAGCCTGAAGGGCAGAGAGAAGTTTTGCCCAAGGTTATAAAATGAGACATTGACAGGATTAGAAATAGGTCTTAGGAATCATGGTGTGAGTATTGCTTAAATACACTCTCAAGAGCAAAAGTGAATATACTGCAATCATGGTTTACATTTCCCAAAGCTTTCCTATATGAAATATGCTATAGGAACAAACAGAATGCATAAGAAAATGTACAGTATAATGCAGAAGTATTTTATGAGATTGTGAGAGGTTTTCCAGCCCAATTGGTTTTATTCTTTTAAATAAGAGCAAAAGATAAGAAATAAAAAAGAAAAAAAAGTATTAAAAACAATCAACCAGTTCTGTTCCAGCTAATAAATGACAATGAGAACTGGGAAAGGACATGTCACTTTCATCTGCCACAATTTTTCTTTTATTTGCCAAACATCATACCCAGGGAAACATGCATGATATGAGGATATCTATCTTCCTGATCATGATAGAATTACCTTAGGCAATTTCCAGCTAAACTGCTAGAGCTGCCTGAAATGTTTTCGATAAAGTAATTGAAAATGTTTGCAGAATATTTTTATACCTGAATAGAGAATTAAAGTGGATGTACTGATTTTTCCTTGTCCCTTATACCCTTTCCTCCATCTCTCCCCACTTTCTGCTTGCAAGCTCGATGAGAGGATATAAAAGGGATGAAGAAGGCGAGGAAAAAGAAGATGATTTGGATAAAAAAGAAGGGCACAGGACTTTGAACATTTTAACAAGCAGTCAGAAAAAAATGTCTCCAGAAATTAAATATTCTGGAAATTGATGTCTTAAAGTCATGTTTTCCAATTGCATTCATACTTAAACCTGGCAAAAAGTGTCAGGCATTACTTATTTATTGTGTCACTTGTGATAAAGCTGCAAGAACCACCAAGAGGACTAGAGATTGGAGCATGATGAAGTGTGGGGCAGCTGGGTTTGCTTAGCTTGGAAAAGAGAAGGTTAGGTGAGATCTAATTGCTATCTTCAGCTCCCTTAAGGGGAGGATATGAACAATCAGACTCTCCCAGGAAGTGCACACTCAAAAAACAAGAGGTGACAGTCACAAGTTGCAGGGAAATTTCAATTGGATACAAGGGAAAAATTCACAGTGATGGTGGTTCAATGTGGGAACAGATTGGCCAGAGTCTGGGTATCTCCATCCTTGGAGGTTTTCAAAGCTCCACTGGGAACAGCTCTGTGCAACCTGCTCTGACATTACATTTAACCCTACTCTGAGCAGTGACTAGACAAAGTGACCTCAAAGCATTTCTTCAGTGTAGATTATGATATAATTATTCCATAGGAATGCATCTGAGCATTATTCTGAACCTAAAAATAAATAAAGGTAAACGCTCTTTTAAAAGTCCCTATATTTTCTGCTTATACTATGAATATAATTTCTGGCAAATATTGCAGTAGTAAGAAACATTATTTTGTAAAGTCTTAGAAGGAGCAATGAAGGTTTTATGGCTTCTGCATTTACTAAGCCCAAGTGTTATCCACATGGCTTTCAAAATAGAGATTCACAAAGCAAAAACATTGCCACTTTGAAACTTCCCTTGACTACCCTCACCGTTTATTTCTAATCAATGTAAGAAGCTTATCAAAACTAATCAGTAAAACAGGTAATAAATCTCCATGCAAAGTACAATGCAAACAGGGGTTAATTAGAAAAGAAAAAGGTGAACTTGCAAAGCTGTCTTTATGTAAATCCATATCCCTGACTCTGTAAATGATGCTTCAGAAGCATCACCTGCAGTTTTGGTTATCAGCTAAACTGTATGCTGCTTTCAAATTATTGGAAAATCTGTAATCAGAAAGGTTTAGAAGGCAGTGCTCAGCAAGACTTTCCAAAGAAAGTATATTCTGGAACTGTGCAGGGTGGGAAGAAAATTGGAATTTGGATAACTGAGCAACCATCTGTTCCAGGCTGTAAAAAAACACACCCTAAGGGACATCCACCACAGTTTTTATCTGGATGTTACTCCATGTACTCATAGGGAAGAATTTATTCTATTCAGGGATCTTTATTACCATTGTTAGTATCATTCTTCTAGCCAGGAGGTGGCAGGAGACACAGGGTAATTGGAATTGGTAGGAGACAGGGAGTAATTGGAATATTAAGGAACTCAGGAAAATATGACTTGAGCTGCAGGTCGGTAATGAGAATGAGATAAGCCGAAATCTATGGCAGGGAACTCTGGCAGAATTACTACTTCATATTATTCCTAACATTAAAAAAAATCCAAATGACAACTAGTATAGTACAAATTATCCTTCCCTCATGTGAGTGCTCCTACGTTCTAAATGCATGAGAAAATAAGCCTTGGTAAGTAATTTTCTAACTCTAACTGGAGAATTCCGACACTGCTTTCCTTCATTATACATTAAGTCCCTCTGTTACACTAGCTAGGACATAAACAGAAATGTCAGTCCTAGCTCAGTGATTTACGTAAAATGAAATATATGGTGGAATTGGTTGGGACTGTTATCAGAAGAAATCCCAGAGACCTGTTCAGTCCCACAAGGAATACATAAAGTTGGGTAGCCCTGAGTGTATATATAACCTTAAGTGACCTAGAGCCTGTGATGTTTCTCACTGACATTATCCTACATTGGTGACTGGTTAAGGGATTGGGAGCACAAGTAGTGTTAACCTCTATTTTTCCAATTGCAGGGAATGATAAGGGAAGAAACAGGAAGAGCCAGCTCAGAACCTGGTGTCACTAACAGAATTTGGGGGTTCTGATTATGCGACAATTTACATGACAGCAGGCCTGCTAGCAACAGACAGGGTGTACCTATCTCAAAGGGGAAAAAGGAACTTTGCACAGGAGATAGCAAGGCTTGTTGAAAGAGCTTTAAACAAGATTTGAAGGAGGAAGAGGTAAAACCAGGCTAGCAAGATGCAAACCTTGGGGCAGCATGGTGATGTTAGATGGATAGTCTAGTATTAGGGTTAATTCTGTTTAATATCTTTATCAATGATCTGTATGAAGGGACTGGGTGTACCCTCAGTAAGCTTGCAGATCACAACGCCAAGTCAGTTGGAAGTGTGTATCTCCTGTAAGATAGCAAGGCTCTGCAGAGGGATCTGGACAGGCTGGATCGATGGGCTGTGGCCAATGGGATGAGGTTCAACAAGGCAAAATGCGAGGTTCTGCACCTGGGTCACAACAACTCCATACAATGCTTGGAAAGCTGCTGAGTGGAAAAGGACCTAGGGGTGCTGATTGACAGAGCTGAACATGAGCCAGGTTATGCTCAGGTGGCCAAGAAGTCCAACAGCCTCCTGGCTTGTATCAGAAACAGCATAGCCAGCAGGGCCAGGGAAGTGATCATCCCCTGTACTCAGCACTGATGGTGAAGCTGCACCTCAAATACTGTGTTCAGCTCTGGGCCTCTCACTGCAAGAGAGATATTGAGGGGCTGGAATGTACCCAGAGGAGGGCCATGAAGCTGATGAAGGGTCTCTTCTTCTGAGACAGCTCCTCTTATGAGGAATGGCTGAGGGAACTGGTGTTGTTTGGTCTGGAGACAAGAAGGCTCAGTGGGTTCCTTATCCCTCTCTACAACTACCTGAAAGGAGATTGTAGTGAGGTGGAGGTCGGTCTCTTCTCCCAAGTAACAAGTGTCAGGACAAGAGAAAATGACCTCAAGTGTACCAGGAGAGGTTTAGGTTGGATATTAGGGAAAATGCCTTCACTGCAAGGGTTGTCAAGGAGTGGAACAGGCTGCCCAGGGAAGTCATTGAGTCACCATCCCTAGAGGTATTTAAAAGATGCGTAAATGTGGCACTTGGGCACATGGTTTAGCTGTGCATTTGGCAGTGCTAGGTTGTTTGGCTTGATGATCTTAAAGGTCTTTTCCTACCTAAATGATTCTACAAATTCATGATGCAAATCCATAAATGCAGATTAGTGATGTGAATTCATTGGTAACATTACTGCCGATTTATTGCTTCTTTATGAAAAGGTCTGCAGCTAGATTTAGATGGCCTCTATGAGCTCCTCCTTGTGCTCTCTTCCATAAAGCAAGCAGGGTGAGGATTCATGGCATCTGTATCACCAAGTGAGAAAATACATAGGATTTTGCTTGGCTGATGTATGTCACTTCTCAATCACCTACACAAAACCAGTTGTCTCCATTTCCACAGGAGACAAATAGGACTTTGCACTTGTCTTAAGTATCCTCAATCACAGCTCTGTTCAATTCAGTGCTTTACACTTTGCAGCCCTTACTTTTCATGCCACAGACTGTTAAAGAGTTTCCTCCCTAAGGAGAAGCCAATGTTGACTCAGTAAGGGTGGACATAAAGAAAGATTTTACGGAAAGTTTACAGCTTGCATTTTAGATAAGTTTACTCAGAGGATCTAATCTCTTTTCACATAATTGAGACTGCTTTTTCTGCAGTAAACACCTGCTCAGTTTAACAATTTTCCATTATTCTAATTTTAAGTGATTTCAAAGCAAAAGTATCTTGGTAAGCCTGTGTACTCTATACACATAGCTACTACCTACGTTTAAAAAATTACAGTTGTCATTGGAAGTCCACCTCTCAATCAATATTTGTCACTATAATGTGACAGAACAACGCTGCAGGCATCTTTCTAATTATTGATCAGCAGTACATTATTCTCTGTTCAGTCCTTCTGTACAAGGAAAAATAAGCATTATATAGTGTGCTTTCCCTTAGGAGATTTAATATTATTGTTGACTGCACATTATTAAAATATGTAAATGGATTTTTCTTTTTCATACAGGTCATGATTTTGAATACAGATTCCTCATTTATATAACACAAATATATATTATATATGTATAAAATATTGAATATATATTTATATATATAAATATATAATACCTATATAATACAGAAATACATCTATGTGTATACAAAAATATACAAGTATTAAATAAATATATATATGATATACATATATGAAATACATACATAATACAGAAAACCTAATACAACGATGAGGTTTTCTGAAATTTCATGGCGTAGCAGACAATAAATGTGCCAGTGAAGGCAAATCTCTCCATGCAGGCAAAGATCACCTGCATGGAGATCTTTGCTGGGATTCCATTCCCCTCAAGCCCTCCGTCTCTGCAGGATAAAGACCTTCCAGGTTAGTCTGTGCTTCTTTCTATGTTGAGTGTGCTTAGGGAAGTAATACAGTGACTATAATAACCATACCAAAAATCTGCATTTGATTCTGCAGAGAGCATCCAGGAATGCCAAGACAATAAGAGTTTTGTTTCCTTAAGTCATCCCCTCCTCCAAGGGCCTTTCTATGGGATTTGCAGCACTTTCTTGGATTTTCATTTTAACAACTATAAATAAAATCTATTATGAAGGAAGGTCTTTTTTTTTTTTTAATTGAGTAGTTCATATTTTAAATGGGTCCATCTTTTCATGAAGATTTTTTGACCTTTTTGGTGGAGGAGCTGAAGGAGCTCTTGGCTTATTCCAGGGGGACTGAATCTGTTTGCTTAATTTGCTGTTTGGAGAGGAATCTCATATATTCCTTTTTTAACATTCCAGGAAAGGTTTTGACTGTCTATCAAGGTATTCTTATCAGTCAAAAGGTTTCCTTTTGTCCTCCCTTTGAATTAACATAACTAATGACAAGTAGTGGCAAAGCTTTGAAGACAGAAGTCACTTCAATCTTTTATAGTTAGCAATACCTCTCTCTTCACATGCTCATTCAGGCAGTTCAAAGAAACAGCACAAAAAATGTTGACATCTAGGGTATGTGATTCATTCTGCACTGTTCAGCTGTCAGGTTCAGATGTTTGCAGCTGTGACTTTCAAGACACAAATTTGCTGCAAAGTCTTTACCAATGGGGCCAGAGAGGTAGAATGGCTGGCAGGGAACATGAAGCAGAGGATCTGGAGAGGCAGGGGAAACCTGGCAAGAGACTGATGGCTTTTAAATAACACAGCTGGTTGGGGGAAATAGCAGATAACAAATCACTTTCAAATAATTCAACTCTTCTCTCCAACCAGCTATTGCTGTGATTTTTTCATAGTTTGAAAGGGTTGAATAAAGTTCTTAAAACTTTGTATCTGCTAATGAGCAATGTAATGTACTTATCTGAAGTTTGAAGAGTTGTGCCAGATAATCTCAATAGGATATGTTTATTTAGTGCCTGGTTTGTAATAAACATGAGCTACTGATACAAAGTATAAACCAGAAAAAGCTGCATAAATTATAAAAAAAAAAAAGAAAGAAAAAGGAACCTCATCTAAGAAATTTGAAGAAATTGTTTAAATGACTCTGTAAGACAATGAAGACCTAGGTGCTACCTGCATCCTCCATTACAAGGTCTCTGGTAGACAGAGGGCACTGGGTAAACCTCTGTGACTTGTAGAAATAAACTTTCTGTCACGATATTCCCTGGAGCTCACCTTGCTATAAGAAACTGTCAGCAAAGAGCAGTGCCTGAGTAGGCAAGGCTGATTGATGCTTTGGCTGAGCAAAAGTGCTCTGGCACTAGCTGCCTCAACAGTGCCAGTATTTCTCAATGCTTCTCCAAGAAGATTTCTTATGTTTCTTGTATATGTAGCTGTTAATCTATAAGAAAATGTATATTTACACAAGCAAAATAAATTATTTAATCTTTTTTTCCCCCCTCATTTGTTTCTCCTTACTCTCTTACCAAAAATTTCCATTAAGCAAGTATTCAACATGTGTCAAGTGTTGGAAATCCCAAATACCTACACAAGAGCAACCAGGTGAAAAAAAATCAGGGCAGGCAAAAGAAATTATGAAAGTTTCAGACACTGAATGTTTATGGGGAAGTTGCAGAGACCTGGATACATTCAGTCTGAAGAAAAGATGAAAGAGAAAGCCCAGAGTTTACAGACAAGTAAAAGGCTGTTGGGAAAGGAAATCTATTAATCTGTCAAACTTGAAGCTGCAACTTACATCACTACAAAGAGAATGGATGTTAATATTTCCTCAGAAGGAAGAAAATATTCAGGGAAATCATATTCAGAGAAAATCACTTGTAAGAAGCTTCTTCATGAACTTCTTTTATGGTAGAAATGGATTAGAATCTCCAGTGGACAGACGGAATGTTTGTATCTCAGACTGGTGAGTACTGGTGACAACAGTAGAAAAGCATCAGCCTTTTCTGCAGTGGCAGCTGATGTCAATTTCTTAGAATAATTTTGAGCATTTCCATGTAAAACATTTCCTTGATATTGATGGGACCTAGGACATTGCCAACACACCCTTGACTATGCTGCTCTTTTCCTATGTGACACAGAAGCTTTTTATGGCTGAACTGAGGTTTATAGTGGAGTGCAAAAAGTACTGTCTGTCTTGATTTCTGAGATGGGTACGGACTCAGTACTCTCTAGACTTGCCTGGACTAAGCAGCTACCTAGTCCACGGTTGTTTGTAGTTGTGATGGACAGAACTGGATAATCCTTGCTGTCTGAAATCTGCAGGAGAGAATCATGCATTGGTTTGGGAATGGAGCTTTCACCATCTTCTCCAAGGCTCCTAAATGTAACACTGCTGTATATATCAACATGCTATTGACTTTTAAAGACTTTTTAAATCTGGTCTCTCACCAGAGAGGAAATAAAGACAAAGAGCTAATGCAATACATAACTCTAAAAGCTGTTGCAATGTTTTTTGATGAAGGTTGGAATTGAGATCTGTTGCACTCCCATGGATTAGCTCACAGGCCCACTGGAAAGTGCAGAACTGGGAGCTGCAATTTGTGGCATTAAATATCTATGCTTATTGCCCTCAAGCAGTAATAGGCTTTATTTCCAACTATGATACACTGTTTCAAACGTATTCTCTCCCTTTTAATTTCACAACCCTGCATGGTTGTTTTCTTCATAAAACTTTCTCCACTGGATTAACTCACCCTCTTTCTTCTCTGGCAGCATTCATTGCAGCAGGTTATTAAAATATTTAGTCTGCTAAAAAATTAAGTGTACAGCCAGAGCTGATCTGTGCTGCTCCTGTTAGAGAAAAGTTGCTGTGGATTTGCAAAGTCTTCCCCATATAAATCTGAAAACCAGTAGTGAGCTAGCATCCTGAGTACCACACTACTAGACTTCTAGAAGTCCTCTCGCTGTACTATTGTCATGTAAAAAGGCTGTTGAAAGCATTTTATAGAAGACACATTTGTGTCTCGGTTTGTTGTTTCCTTTTATCTAAAATAAGGAAGTGCAAGCTGAAATTATGCAGTTGGTGTCCCTTCAAGAGAAGAAACTGCAAATAAGAGAGATGTTGTTGGGCATGCAAATTCAAGGAGTTGAACAAATTCACAACGATGAGCGCAAGAGGGTTGGATCTCTAAGCAGAGCAAGCAGCTGCACAACTAGTCCTGGCTGAGGCTACACTGGAAAATTAGTGAGGCAAGACACTGACAATGCACATCCCATGCCACAGTACCAAAACTTGGCCTTGGGAATCCAAATGCTGCCTCCCCCTTCTCTGCCACATGGACTTGTACAAACAGTTTATCCATGAAGATTACATAGCTAAATGAGCCACTAAACTCTGACGTGGAACTCTGGAGTGGGCATGGGATGAGTGAGTGAACCTGGAATGCACCCATCTGGCCAAATTTCTAGAAGAGGGGGAAGAGGTTAGAAATAACTACCCTGGTCTGACTGGTGAGGGGAGGAGGGAGAAGGGGGAACTGTACAGCTGCATGGACATGCATGCCCATATAGTGTCATTGGGATGCCGTGCACTGCAACAAGCAGCCTAGGAAGAGAGGGGACTGCAGCCTTCTGGGACCCTCTATACATATGGTGATAGATGGTTTCATGGTTTCATTTCAAAAGCATTGGCTGAGTGGAAGCTGCACCAGCTCCAGCAGCAGCCCCAGGACCACAGCACAGATGTAGCAGGCAAGGGCCGTGTCTGTGGTGATAGTCCTGGGTTTTGATGGCAGAGCTCTGCTCGATTGTATTCTGCATTGTGTTAAGGAATAATATGTTAATGGGTTCTCACATGCAGAGAATATGATAAAGGACAGAGATTTTCACCAACACCAGGACCCTCTTTTTTATGGTATGCCAGCTTGGAGGTCTCAAAAGAGCTGTCTTCTGAAGTAATATGTTTTGAAACAGAGCCTTGAAGATCTCCCACTTGGGATGATTTCCATTCTGTTTACAGCTACAGTTATTTAGTGTACAAAGATGCATGCCAGGGTGTGAGAAGACCCCAAGTGCAGGAGTTAAGGGAGTAGAGCCGAGTTGGGGCAAAGAGGGCTGAAGACAAGAGTAGAGAATTGGAAGGATGCACCATCCTGAGGACCTCGTCAAGAGCATAGATGAAGGATCACAGAGCTTGGTGTGGCAGGTTCTGGCATGAAAGGGCAAGGTGTGAGAGCAGGGATATGAGGCCAGAGAGGGCATCTCTGCTCAGGGATACCTGAACCATGGGGTGGGTTGTGTCCAATCTTGGGTTCATCCAGGGCCCCGCTTCTCCTGGGGATGCAGCCAGCAGCCTTGGGCAAGCTGCCTTCCTTTCTAGCAGCACTGCTGGAAAGAGGAAAAAGGCTTGAGGTACCAGCAGAAGGGCGGGAACCTTCATCTGAAATTTATTGTGGTGTCTTCAGAAAGCTGCTCTGTTCCTCAGTTTGCTGATTTGCAGACTTACAGTGATGCTGCTTACCTTCCTCATTGGAGCGCTGCAAACCTCAATTCATTAGTGTTTGTAGCCTATTTTAAAACCCTTAACTGAAATGTGCTAAAGAAGTGAAGCGCATTAGGTACAAAGCATGTGGATATTATTGATGATCATACACAATATGCTTCAATAAAAGCTTAATAACTTACCGAGAGGAAATAAACCCTTGTGTTACCTCAAATGCACTACACATGGCTAATTTACAATTCCTGGCATGTTTCTACAGTGGAGAGACAATCAGCACACATTATTTCAGAAAAGGACTTTACAGATAAGCAAAATGAATATAATTAATAGTCTTCTTAGCCAGCATAAATCAGCATCACTTCTGTAACTGCCAGGTCACTTTACACTAGCTGCATAGCTGGGCCAGTTTTGCTTGTTGTGACCAAAATTACCAAAATGAACAATCTTGCTGACCTACTAGAACCATTTGGCACCAGGGCTTACAGAGGGAGCTGCTGATGGAGCAGCTTCCCCAGATAAATTTAAATACACAATTTCAGTCAGACAGATTATACCACCTTTGTAATCTTTTTCTGAATTAAAATATATTCTCTGAGAGAGCCCTTGGGAACTGAGGGCACAGTGGTATTGTGATAGTTTGGAAAACTGCCATAATTACTTTTTCTATAAAAAGAATATCCATATCATACATTGTGAAGGACAGAATTTTTAGAGATGACAAAACCTGATCTGAGTGGATTAAAGCTGAGGGGTAGATATTTGATGGAATGGATAAAGTGGGTTTACTTTTGTTTCACTGCAATATACATTGTAGGCAGCCCATGTTTGTGCAGTGAGTTGAAAACTCTGGGTCCTGCTTGTAGAGGTAGTTCTCTGGTCTCCTTCTGACTCCTAAGAGGCATAAATGATGAAAATACTTTTTGGCATGTTGTTGCATGGTTAGAGGTCATAAATAATTGCAAGTATATTTTGTGAAGGATGTTCAACTAATCATCAGGAAGACATCCTGAAAGATCTTTTGCCTGTTTGAGCTTAAAAAAAAAAAAAAAAGAAAAAAAGAAAAAAGAAAGAAAAAAAGAGAATTGTAACAATTGCTTCTAAACATTTTGTTTATATCTTCTGAGGAAGTGTGGAAAATTAAAATTGTTATTTTCTAGGTTGGGAGTTTTTTTCCTTATATTTTGTATTGTGGTCTTTATTTTGTTTTATACTGTTTCAATTATCTGTAAACTACAATTGAAATAGAGTTATGAAAAAACAGTTCAGAAAATTGTTCATCTCTCCAACACAGACTTTCATACAGATTCTTAACTTTCTGTGCTCTATGCAACCGTCATGACCTGGCTGAAAGCTAAGCACATATGTGTGCAAAGCCTAAGGGCTACTACCCTCCTTGACTTTCACTCACCACAGCAAGAATTCCTTCCTGTAACTTTGTAGGTCCTCTTTTGGGTAGCTGTTTACCTATGTACACCTCCACCCCCAATTTCTCTTATCACATGAACTTGTTTCAGCTTCCTTGGGTTTTGGAATTTGTTCAATAAGCACATCCTGGCATCTCCCATCCCAGCATCCTGCTCACCTCCCACTCCCAGCAGCTCGTTCTCATCCCCAGACTACCCACTCCTTGAAGCAATTTGCACTCACACTGTGAATCAGAAAAATAATGTGGCTGAGAGTAATTAATTTCTCAGGTTATTTTTCAGCCAGTTCAGTCACATAGTTAGTTCATTGAATATTGGCACAAATGATTTTCCAACCTCAAAGGAAAGGTGACTGGGAAGGGACCCAGTGGCACAACATCTATGGCAGTGGTACTGAGTTATTCCACCCTAAGGTCACTTTATGAAACCAGGATAGAAGTGAGATACCAGTATCAAGGTATTTTCGTTCTGTCAGAGTGACAGGTTTTTAAGAAAGAAGATGAGGCCTTATCCAAATATGCATTACTTGTGCTCCTGCAATGCTGAACAGCTTGGCCCCATACATGCAGTGGGTTGCAGGTGAAAGGGGCCATCAACATACCCCTGTGCTAGGTCTTTCCTACCCATTCCCAGCTTTCTATCAGACTATGAAACTGATGTGCCACTGATATTAAATCCAAAGGCTCTAGAAAAACTAAAGAATTTCAAGTGCTCACATATTTTGAGGAGATTAAACTGCATGGATAGTTTGAAAACACTGGGGAAGGGGGTGGTATTTATTTAAAACATGAGAAAAAATAGAGCTCAGTATTAAAAGTAGAAGCTGGACTTTTAAGCTCTTTAACAAAACTCTGTCAAGGAAACAGGGACCACAGGAGCCACAGTTATTGAAGGAAAAGCTCTTGACTGTCCTGGCAAGATATATGTGAGGACATTTACAGGGATGGGAGAACACACACACCAAAAAACAAAATCAATAGAGCAGAGTAGAAATCAGTGTGAAATTTGCATTAAAAATTTGATATTAATTTAAGCTCTATTGTAGATGGTTCGGATAGGTTCCTTGTAGCACACAACAGGACAGACTATAAGTCCATTTAAGCCCATGGGATATCAGTACTGCCTACCACATCCACTGAATTTCCACTGAGCATTGAAACAGACCCTCTTGACAGTACTTCCTCTGCAACACTTGCTATTTCTTGCCCACAGCCCCTGCTGGTAAGAAGACAATATCTATAATCTTAATTTTTTAAATACTGGTGATGCCTTCATTACATTTATGAATGCATGTCACATCCTACATCAAACATGATGAGTAAATCTGGACTTGAACAATACATGTGACTAAGTACAGGTTCTGTAATGGGCTCGCAAAAATATGGGAGAGCTCTTCAGGGGAGGTGGTTCAGGGATAGTCTGATGTCTGAGTCTTGACCACACTGTGTTGCTTCCTTCTCCCTGGAACCCATAGTGAAGTATGGGGGTATTCCATTGCTATTCTATTCCATTCAATTTATAGTCTTTTCCATCCCATTCAATACGATCACATGACAAATAAGACATCAGAAAGGCAAATGCTAGCCGGATGGATATGTGCAGACCTTCATTACAACCATCTCATAGTTAGGTAGCTGCATTCAAGAGAATTGCTCAAGGGAAGAACTGTGAAGAGTTACTTTGCCATCTCACTTCATCAAGACCCATTTTCTTTGGTTACAGCTGAAAGGACAGAGGAGCAAAGTTTATACATGACATATTGAACACCCTGAGTCTTTACTCAGGAGAAAAGTGGCTTTAATGTTCCTTATCAATGACTCTGCAGAGATAAGACTTTGATTTGAACCTTTGGCCCATTGTCAGCTTTGTTCATGTTAGAGAAAATTAGTCTGGGCAGCTGCACTGGTGGGCTGTAGTATCATGTGAATTCAGTCTGCAAGCTCCCTGAGCAATACAGTGCACCAAAACAAGGATGTGACTGGTATTTACTTCAGCTTGCAAATGAATAAAAGCAAAATGTCATCCAGTGCTTCAGAATGAAAACAAATAATTCATTTGGATGGACTGATCTAATTTTATCAGCATTGACTCAAGTGGCAGGCCAGGATGAAAATTCTTCCAAAATTCCTGTGTTGGAGCAGAAGAGATTTGCCAGTCAATACAGAAATAAACTCTACCCAGCATTTATATTTTCTGACAGATTATTAGACAGTGGAATCCATAGGTGAAATTTCATGGCTTGTGGTATCCAGAAGGTCAGACTAAATGATAATAATGGTCTGTTCTGAAGCAAAAAAATAGCCATAGCTGTTATCACAGATAACATGCTATTTTAAAATTGATTGAAAAATGGTGAATTGAGCAAAGGAAGGAATATTGTAGTAAGAGTGGAACAGATAATTTAATCTTTTTTAGCATTTCTCTAGTCCTGCCAGATTTTGTCTCTGCTTTGCAAGAGAAGAAAACATCACAATCCTTTCCATTCTTCCACAAAAGTTCTGTTTCAATGCTAAGCAAAAAAGAATGACCAAGGGCTGGGACTGCAGGTTGAAAACTCATGAACCAGTAAAACATTTTAGTTGTAACATATACCAAAAAAATGGCAGATTTGAATAGGTATTTGCATAGCAAAATCTCTTGCAATCTTGTTCTACTTTTTTCCAAAGCTTTGTTTACATATGTATTTGATAAATTTTCATGAATCTTATTCATAACTTTTCTGCATGCAATGTGATAAAAAATTCTGTTTCATTTATTATTTGATATTGTTTAGAAATACTGGCAATGGGTCATTTTTGGTATGTATGTGCATATATAATTCCGTGCAGGCCACACTCAGTAATAGATATGAATTCTGAATATTATTTCCCTTTCCCATATGAGATCAGGGAGTGACTAAACTCTTTATACCCTGCTATTTTGAAATATAGTAAACACTTGCCTCTGTTGCACAGTCAGTGAAGAATCTCAATAGAGGAGTGCAGGGCCCTTTCAGAGCTGTTCTGCCATACGCTCCCCCTGTCCACCAGTGGTCCCATGCTGCAGATCTTGCTTTTCATGAAACACTCCATCCTCCCTTACTGGATTCAGACACCCTCAAACACAATTGGGGAACCCCTTAGCATGGAGCATTGGCTTAACAACAGAGCTGGTGTAAATTCTGGTTAGAGTTTCTATGCTGTTAGCAAGCTACCTAAAACTTGACAAACAGCCTTTTTTCTTGCTATATGAGCATAGCTTGGACTCACAAACTACCTCCTATTCCACTGGTGAGGAGTGAAAAAATGGTTATTAAAATAGCAAGTATAAAACAACAGTGTATTTTCACTCTGTGTAAAGTGAAACATTAAGAACATAAGACCAACTCTTTTCATTCCAGGCAACTGCACTAGAGAGCTCTAGCTTACAATGGTCCACATCATCCCTGTCCCACATTTGTAACCCTAGGCACCAAGAAAAACCTAACCAATTGCTGGATCCCTCTAAGAACTGATCAGAAGCTACTAGAAGAGTGGGTCGTAGGAAATCAAAACACCTTCCTCACTTTCATCTGCAAAAACAACCTATGCATCAAAGCACTCCTTCTCACCCCCTCCAGGTGACCAGCAGAAGCCTTGAAGCAGTTTTAACAGGACAGACACTCCCAAAGCAGGGTTTGATCCATCTAGAGACTGAGAAGCTCAAAGCCAGTTCTGCGAGCGCAGCTCAGAAATGTTTGTGGTGAACTTAATGAAAGGGTTTTCTTGATGAAAATTGGCAGCTGGTGACAAGTTCAGCAATTTTGAAGGGATGTGTTGTGAAGGAGTGTGCAAACAGCATTAGAAAGGGCTTACCAAGATTTTGTTTTTCTCTGCCTGCACAACAATCCTGACTAGGTAAAGATAATAATAGCTGTCTTTGAAGGTACATATCTCAGCAAGGAGATTTACATATTTGGAACAGCACAGACTAATTTCTTTTAAGAGGATTAACTGTCAGTGGTTCAAAAACCAGAAGAGATAGATATCTGTTCACTCTCATGCCACTAAAATCCTTGTGAAAAATTGGTGACAGGTTCTTTTTTTTTAAAAAAAAGCAGTCAGATATAGCACTGATATCACAACCTTAGGCTCCCATTCATTTCAAAGCATCCATCCGCTTCCTAAACTCTAAGAGAGACAAAAATATGTTAACACAATTCATTTCAGCTAAAGAGAAAAAGCAGCTAAAAAAGTGACAAATATTATATTCCCATAATTGGAAATTGAGCCATTTGGACAAACTGTGATGCTCATGTTTCTCTCCCTGGCAATCAGAAGACAAAACATCAGCTATTTTCCCTAAAAAAGGAATAACAGGCTAGATGTTAATTCTTGAACCCTGTGGCTTACCAGGGACTTTCATACTGCAGATGACTCACACACAGACAACTTTTATCAGTTCCGACTCTTGTCTCTTAACAGCATGTTGTCAGGGTCCATGAACAAAATCACACCCTCATTCTTTTTTCCCTAAAGTTATTTTGCATTTACAGGATCTTTAGAATAGTCTGGCTGCACTCCAGTGCTCTGGAGCTTCAAAACCCAGGCAGAGCTCCCAGACCATTTCACTTCTACTGAACACAAAGAAAACTGGGCTTGTTGCTCTTGTCTTCTAGCACAAAATGAACAAGAAAGATTAGGTAGATTTGATTATGTTGTGCCATATTTGCCTAATGACCAGAACTCTCTCTGGTTTCCAGTTCTGCATCTGGAGAAATAAAATAAAGGTATAAATAACTGCATTTGAAAACAAAGTAATGTGCTGTTTTATTTATTCTTTTTTCTTTTTCTTTTTTCCTATTAATTATTTTACACTAATGATGTGTTTTCTAAAGGATATTATGGCAAGATGTGTGCTCTTGGGAAGAAGAAATCTCTATACAAAACATGCAACCACAGAATCTGTATGCTAAGCTGTAAGTAAGTTGGTTTACTGGTTTTTAGTTCTAGCTCTCTCTCTCACAAAGATTTGATTTGCAGACAGCTTAAAAACATTCAGATCTGAGCATCAAAAAAACAGAGTGAGACAAAACCCCATTAAAGCTTGTCGCAAGTTGGGCCACAACCTCACCAGTTACATTTCATAAGACTAAAATTCGTGCTAACAAGTTTCAGTTAGCACTAGTAAGGATGTTGTAAGAATAAAATCAGTACCACATATGGGATTACTGCTATCACAGGCCCAGGGGCCTCATCAATACTCATGTGCAGCTGAAGTCAGATAGGATTCTGGGCTGTTTGAAGGACTCTTTAAAATTTGGTTCATTTGGATGCTTCCAGTGGCAAGGTTTTCTCTCTCCTCTGGCACCAAAGTCTGCTCAACAAAAGCAGAGAAGAATATATGGGTCCAGCCCCCAGCCTTTTTGAGTTTTTAACACTATAAAGCTAAAGTTATAGCAGCAAGTAGAGTGGGACCACAGTGGTGAAATATTTGACTTGGGGGCTTGCATTCCTTTACTTACATCCTCCTTCAGAGAAATTTGCTTGACTTCTAATATAAGACATGCACCATACAAATAAAAACATTGCTTCTGACTTTAGGAAGCAGCATTTTTAATCTTGTTTCATTAGAAACACCTCCACTGCATGTGAAAGATAGGAATTAGCAGTCAGGTTTATGCCAGACAGTGACAGCACTATTGCTTGCCTGTGTCTCCTCAGAACCTGAAAATGGACTTCGGCTGGGATCTGTTATTCCCATCCAGAGCACTCTATATTTCTCTGAGTAAGGAATGACAAGTTTCACACTGGTTTACCAGGTCTGCAAAGGAAACTCAGAAAATATGTCCAATGCATCCTGACCTTATAGGAGGATAACAAAGCTCCAGACCACAGCATCAGAACAGTCCTTTGCAGAGCTTTTCCCTATTCCTTCTACCCTTTCAGGAAATAAAAAAGCATCTGTATCAGCTTCAAAAATAGAAGGACACTCATCAAGGAGAGGTCTGCTTTGAATGAAGTACAGGAAATAGAGTTATCTCAGGACTCATCTCAGTGACTTTAGATGACTACTTTTCTGGAGGTCAGTTGCTTGCCCTTGGCTCTGTTTTCACTCAGTGAGACTGTCAGATAAGTTGCACTCCATTAAGAATGTCTGCTTCTGTGGCTAGAATCACTTTGGTTCATCCTAAGATTGGTGGGAGGGCTGGATGTTAAATAGTGTTTGTCTCTGCATCAGCTACTCAGTGAGTATAGACAACTAGCCTATTTTATATGCTGTGTTTTGAACAGTTAAAATTAAGTGAATTCCACCAGATATTGTTCCTGTTTCATACTAACTGCTGATGCCCTTGCCCAAGCACCAGCCTGGGACCTCCCAAATGGCTGAGGTGATTAAAAATGTGTGTCCTGCTGGTTTTCTGTTAGGGTTATACCTCCAGACCATTTGGTGGTTGTAAAAATCTCACCTAGTTTCAAGCCTATGCCCAGATTGGACTGATTTTGGTAATGTTAAAACATTGTCAGAACTCTCAAAAAAGCTCTCCAATTATTGTGCTGCTGAGAAAGACTGAAAATTCAGTCCAGTGTCAGTATCAGTTCCAGCTATGTAAGCCAGTGGACTGACACTGAGATCAATTGAGGTTAGCAACTTAATTTTATCACAACTGCAACTCTGTTTGACACTCTTTCTCATAATGACCTCAGTATTTTTCCTTCACCTGGTTATTTTGTATGTCTCATATACTAGGAAGAGAGGGCATTCTGTACTGCCCATAAAAACCTGTAATGCTCTTCTGGTATATTTTACATGTGAACTGAACAACGCTGGGCACAGAAAAACTTTAGTTAGCTGCTTCTTCTCAGTTTAAGCACCGTGTCTCTAACTATCACAATGAGCAATCAAGCACTGATAGAAATCTTTCATTTTAATTACATTCAATAACTCCTCTAATTTCTGTGTTATTAATTTATTTCCAGGCATTATTGGAAACCACATTATTGGATTTGGTGTTGTGACAGAAGTAAGACATGAATAAGCTCCACAGAACAGAAAGACTGCATAAAACTAAAGAAAGATTTTTTTACTCTTTTCTAAGAAGTACAAGCCTTAGGCAATTTTGTGGTTGGCTCTTTCATTAATTTCATCTAACATGTTTGAATATGAAGCCTACATTCAATTTGTGCTCATGAACAACAAACACTACAACATTCAGACCATAAGTGTCCTGGTCAAGGCAAAAAAACTTAATGACCATTTCAACCATGTAAAAATATGCTTGCAGGGGAAGTGCAGACAGACTCCCCTCACAAAGAAAACTTTACAAAGACAGAAATGAGCAAATAGTGTAGCAGGGTTCCTGGGTTCAGCAGTAGCAGTAATTTTTTCTCCTTCTTAGTAGCTAGTGCAGTGCTGTGTTTTTTGACTTTTGACCTGGTAACAGTGCTGATAACACTGATGTTTTTAGTTACTGCTCAAATGTTTACTCTGACCAAGGACTTTGTGAGCCTCATGCTCTGCCAGGGAGGAGGGGAAGACGGGAGGAAGCAGGGGCAGAACACTTGACCCAAACTAACCAAAGAGGTATTCCGTACCACAGCACATCAGGCCCAGGATGCAACTGAGAGTTACCCAGAAGGGCTACTGAACTGAGGGTTGGACGAGATGTCGATTGGTGCTCAGTCGGGTGGGATGGCGTGAGTTATTGATCGGCGGCTGGTGAGGTGTTGTATTCTCTTCCCTTGTTATTTCCTTTATCATTATTATTATTGGTAGCAGTAGTGATTTGTGTTATACCTTAGTTACTGGATTGCTCTTATCTCAACCTGTGGGAGCTGCATTCTTTTGATTCTCCTTCCCATTTGAACAAGGTTGTTCTTGTGCCAAAGGACCCCAGCAGTGTTGCTGAACTAGCAATGCTAGTGATCTTTAGGTAGCAAGTGTGTTTAAGGAGTAAAGGAGAAATAAACAAAGACAAATTGTTGGGAGAAAAAGGAAATTTCAAAACAGCAACCATAATGTTTCCAAAGAAGGTGTATTTTGACATCGTTCTTTGTGCCTGACTGCTTGTTGTTAGTGACAGTGGATTCCCTATGTGACAGAGCCATGAACTGTTTAGGGACAGATCCTGCTACAGAGGAAAATAATTTTGGGTGGTGTACAAACGTCAGAATCTATCCCCTGGGAAAATGACCTTGTGTTAAAAGGCACAAATTGCCTTCTCTGAATACTCAATTGCATTTTGTCCTTCCTGAGAAAGTATTGTTCTCTTATGTATGTTTTTGGAAGGGAATTAAAACAATCTATGTGAAGTAATCAAGAAGGCCATGAAGAAGCTGCTGACCTTGGGAAAGGTGAAATGCCAGAGACAGGAAAACCTCAGGTTCACATCTACTTGGAGAGTCAGATAACAGCAGCTGAGTCATCAGTTGCAGGAGCAGGTTTATCAATACTAAGATGTTTCACCAATTTATCTTCTCTGTGCTTTACTTAAAAGATCAGAGAGTCTACAGAAACTTGGCAGAGACTAACAGGAAATAAACAGATTATGTCACTGATAATCTCATTGACACACAGAGAACCTGAACAGATCAGCCTGCCTCTTTCTACTCAAACTGACATAAACCATAAACAATGTCACCCACATTGGCTTTTAAACTGTTTTTAAACATTTGCCTTAAGCAGTAGTTACTTGACACTGAGGGACTACTAATTGTGAAAGCAGACATCGAGATCCCCAGTGCCTCACTTATTAAATGGCTAACATTGATACTAGTGATAGAGAAGATCTCAGGGATGATATAGGTTGCTCATCTTCTCTGTGAAGACTGCCTCTGCATCCTAACCTTCTCTTTGTTGGGGGAGTGCAAGCAGTAGCACACCTGGAGCTGGACTTGAAGATGAAAAGACAGTATGAGATGATGACATGCTTTGGAATACTTGTGTGAAACGCACTGTAGAAGTACAAGCAGTTACTTTTACTGTATATTTTGCCTTTTGATTCTAACACACGCATGAGGTGTGTTCTTTGTTACATGCTGGCTTGCTTTTTTAAATGCAGGTATAGGACCTCCAGGTCCAGGCACATTTTCCTTCTTGAATGAATAGTGGGTCAGTGTTTAGTTTTGCACTTGATAGTTGTTTAACTCCTATGTCTTCCTCACTCATCAGAGTACCTGTGTTAATTAGTTATCACATGGGGAGCTGGTTATAAAACACTCCTCCTGTCTCCTTCATGAATGTAACACTGTATGTGCTCCCATGGTGTATTCAGGGGCTTTGGCATTTCTGCACCTGTACGTTAATGACACATTTTAAGTGACTTTTTCCTTCTCTTTTCTTCCATTAGTCATTTTCCAATGCTTTGAAAATAAAGGCTTTCAATGTGCTCCCACGGGCACAGGGGGTGACAAGCACTAGATAACGGCTTTGACAGCATCCAAGCAGGTGTCACGCAGCTGTAACTGGAAACCCAAATGTCCATGGTACATCCCTTATCACAAGATGTCACTATGGCTCTCCTCTGCTAAGCAGCTTCATTTAGTAAGTCTCCTGCACATACTTATTTTTCTACCATGGACTCATCATTTGAGATAATACTTGCTCCTTCTGTTGCAATAAAACTATGAGTCAAGACGTATTTGGGGATGTGAAATTGCCCCCCACAAAAATCGGAAGAAATTTCAAAATGAGCAGGCATGGGAACAGCACAATGGATCCATAGACAGCTAAATCACAGGGACATAATCACAGAGTTTCTTATGTTGATGCAAAGTTTGCCTGCAAGTTTCTTCTCCAATGAATATAAATGCTCATGTGGAAAGGATTGGGTGAGGCATTAGTTTGAACACAAGTCCACACCACAACTGTCACTGCTCTCATTAGAGATTCTGTACTGCTTCTGTGACTGCTATAGGAAAGGGGAAGAAAGATGAGGGCATAGGCTCAGGCAAAGTTGATAATCATGTATATGAGTATTAAATTTACAGTGTTTATGCTGAAGCCGGGACACCAACAAAGTTAGATACCAACTATGAAAACAATAAGTGGCACGTTAAACCATCTTATAACCTAACAAAAAGCTATAAGTTTGTGGTGAATCTGTGGACTGATATTTTTTTCGTTATAAGCCAATTGGAAAATGCTGATGAGAGAAGAGTCCTTTCTCTGCTGTTGCAATTATTTATAGTGTGTGTGTGTGTGTGTGTGTGTGCGCACGTGTGTGTGTGTTAATTATTTTTCCCCTCCATTACTCCTGCCTTTTATTGCAGAACTGACTCATTTTCTCATTTAACAAAATCCAGCCCTCAAGCATCTCACTGGCCTCTAGAAAAGAATTAACCCATTTGAAGTCAGCACTAAGGGCTTCAAGCAGGTATGCAGAAGTAGGTGTGAACTGCTCTCAGTAATTACTTTCAGATCTCAATTTGTCCTTCCATCTCTATTTGAAATCTAACCTTAAAAGAAGCAAATAGCATGTATCCCATGTCATCTTCAAAACACATCAAACTCAAAGCAAGAATAGTTACAACACAGTAACTCCTCCAACTTTTCCCATCACTGAAAGCCCTTGCAGATGTTTCTGAGATGTAAGAAATTAGGAGCAGTGAAGATTTTACCTGAAGTGTCAGAGTGCTCTTGAGAGAGGCTATGACAATACAGGTCCATTTCAGAACTACAGCTGAGTTTGTGTTTGGCCAGAATTAATGGACAAATCAGCCAGCATTACCTGGCCGCAGTGATATCCAGTGGAAAAAGACTTTAATACAAGCCATAATGAACCCATATTTCCTTTCTTTTTCTGATGGGAATATATTTCAAGTTACTGTAGTTTAACAATAATACTGTTACTTGACAGTTACTTCACAATAGACTGTAGTCTCAGACGCATTTTCTTCCTTTGGCAAATACATTCTCAGAGCAAAAATTACAAGGTAAAAAAAGAAATTACAGCTCTGAGCAATGTGATTACATCAAAGATAAGCAGGAATTAGACCATACAAAGAATGTAATTTTAAGCTTTTACGACCATAGACTAGATGTTGCAAAATGCCTATGGCAGATTATATTAACCACGTCTTGGCCGCACACAAAGAACAGTTTTCTCATCATCCTGGCTGCAGTAGGGTTCTAATCTTTTTCCCACATTAAGATGGTATTTCTGAGGACACCTTGATAACTGTAAAATGGTGTCTTGGTCTTGGTCTTGGGTATTTGATACTTTTTTAAATTATTTTTTGTTGAAGAAAATAATAAAAAATTCCTTTAGGCCTTAAAGTTAGAATTTTATTGAATTTATACCATCCAGATCTGAAGTTTTTCAGCTTATTTGGCTTCTGCTACCTTATAATGTATGAAGATTGTTTAAAAAATCTATTTTTTTCATAGGAAAATGAAACTGTCATCATAAGCCTAAAAATACTTGACCAGGCTTTCCAACTTCAGGGATTCCAATTTGCCACCTTAAAAAAAAACAACACAGAAACTCAGAATATTATACTAAAAGGGTTTCTCAAAATTCTTGAAGTTTCTTTGCAGCTGTCTACAACCCCAAAAAGGTATCCAACCAGAATTGTATTAAGTCTGGATGCATTATAACCTTTCAAGTCATTTCTCTGTGACCTTTTTTTATAGTTAGGCTTTCTAAACACTGATTCAATCAATTAACTGAAAAGTATTTGCTGAACAAATCAATCATTTGCTGTTCTGTTTTAGCTTAAGTTGCTTATGCTTTCTCCAGTTCCACAATTAAACACCCGCAGGGAAGTGAAATGAAGCAAGGCACAAGCAATATATCTGATAGCATCGTAGCAGCATAGAATGGTTTGGGTTAGAAAGGGCCTTAATGATCATCTAGTTCCAACCCCTCTGAGAAACATGCCCATGGCAATCCCCTGCCACTGATGAACAAGGTCAGGATTCAGTCCAGGCTCTGCCTGGACTCATCCTCCCAAATGACCCTCTCTAAAGCTTTAATGTCTCTTTCTGACAGTAAGCAGCTGTATTTTTTACATGTAGGAAAAATGAGTGAGAAAAGCAAAAGAAACCCTTGAAGCATAGTGGATAGCCAGCCAGTTTTCAAAGTATGGCACACCCTGCTATGAAGCACAGAGACAGATCTGTCAGGATTTGTCCATTTAAAAGGTCATTAACCAGCCCAGCCTGCATGTTTAAGCCTATGGTTGATAGCAGCACTGTCAGGCTTACAGAGTGAATTATGATGGTAGCTACAATAAAAAATATTGTTCATTTTCAGTGTCTAAGCACAGCACAAAGGAGTGCATGTGTTTCTCTAATTGTAATGTGTTGCAAAAATTCATCTGCAGAAACCTATTGCAACTAGCGCAGCAGGGCAAAAAGGAGGGAGGGTGCACCTAGAAGGCCAGTGAGTCCTAATAAAGACACATGGGCATGAACAAGGACTGATGGGACCCCCTCCACCAGGGGGGGAGGAGTGTTGTCTTTTTTTTTTCAACAGTTGGACACTTCTGCTGAGGATGAAATCTCTTCTCAGAAGGAAACCTTCTGCAGGTCTTTGAGAAAGTCATGTTTTAGTAATAGGAGCAGTCATGTTGTACAATGTTTGGTGCTACAGGATTATGTGTAGGTAAAGTCACTGGAAGTGGAACTGGAAGTGGTGCTTCAGCAGTCAAGGCCAGGTGCTTGGTGGGTTTAGGTTGAACTTTAAGTGAAGAGGTTGTACTTTCATATTGGTCTGGCTGGCTGTGACAGAGAACTCTTATTCTATTCCAGAAAGAAATACTACAGGTACTTGTAGTGTTATAGGAAGGCTGAATTTCCAAAATACTGGCTGAAGAACAAAAGCTATAAATATCAGTAATGACAAGGTATTCACAGATATATTAACCAACACATTTCTTCATCACAGTTACAGGCAGTCAATGAGATGTTACACTGTGGGATTTCAGCAAATGAAAAGGGCATTAAAAGAGAGATGGTAAATGAAATAGAATAATAGAAAGTAACTGCAGAATGATCACAAATTGATTCAACTTACATTTAAAATTAAAGAATAAATAGGAATAGGTCTTTAGATAAGGATTTGGGTTTCAGAAAAGCAAATTTAAACAAGCTAAGAAAACTGATTAATGAAATCAGTTGGACTGAGGTGATACAGCAGCTTGACTGTGAAAGGAGAAAAGAATTTTCAGCTGTTTGAAGAGCTAAAAGTAACAGCAATATTTACCCTCAAACAGAAGGAAAACTTACAGACATGTATTCAACACTTCTGTAAATAACATCTTCTTTTAAAAGGATATTAAAAACATATTATACACTTGAAAAAGGATATAAGCAAAAGGTATAAAAAAATCTTGCAAGAACTAGAAAGGCAAAAGGACAGATGAGTAAGTAAAGCTAGATTTCATAGGTTAAGACACACAAGGTTAAAAAAATGGAACTGCCAATTGATCTCAGCTAGATCCTGCAAGGATACAAAACCAAACAACAAAATGCCCTTTGGAAATATACAGCAAAAGGAAACAAGGGAAAAAATTTGCTTCCTAGTCCTGGTGATTGGGTAACCTCAGATTACAGATCTTCTAGGTGTGATCCCAAAACTAAAGGAACGGTATACCCAGATTTTCAATAAGCATGAATGCACTGACAGTGAAGGCAATATATAGAATGGGAATGAAGATATGGAAATTAAAGTTAGTCCCTGGAGAAAAGAACAAAACTAAAGAAGGGTTCCAAATGAGTATGGGAAGGGAGTGGGAGTAATCTCCAGCCCAGAAATAGAGTTTGGTACATGATGTAGGTGCATTTGTGAGCTATTTTTAGGAAATCTCCCAAATCAAACATGGTACTTTCTAAATAGATACTACTTATAAGGGGAAAGGAAAGGGGACAGAGGATCAGAAAACTTCTCCAAAAAATGATCCAAACAAATATCATTATTTGACTATGGTAGTCTGGTTTTAACTACTAAGCTACCTACTAAATACAAGTGTCTCCCACTGGTTTTCTTGCCGCTCCTGGCTGTGCTGAATTCCAGCTAGTTCTGTGACAAGCCCATGAACAGGGAAAGCCCAGGAGGAAAAAGCATGTAACCATGTCATGTATGTACTTTCTGGTTGTATTTATACAGGACTTTTCAGTGAAGTATTTTTCTGTTGCTTTTTATGTCACAGCTTCCTGAAAATATTACTGCTTTCAGAAAACAGAAGTGCCTGAACAAGAGTTACTCGTTTGTCAAACATGACAAGAGACTTCTTGGCAATATGCCCAGATAGGTGCCTGAGCATACTGCTTTGACCTTCGCTGATCCTGTTTTGAGCATTAAGGTTGGTCTAGCGCCCTCCAAATGCCTCTTCTAATCTAAATTACCTGATGGTCCTGTAAGGCTGATACCTCAATACTGCCCAGTAGCATGAGCAGAAAGGCTGAGCTTTCACAGCGGGCAGGTGCTGGCTGCCCAAGCACACAAAGTGAGCCCTCTCTCAGGCACTCCTGTGTAATTTCTGTCCCACCTTTCCAGGGAAGGATACCTATCAGCTTTTTAAGGGACTCTTTCACAGCCCTGGGAGACCCAACTATAATGCTGCCTGAAGGCTTTTAAGTTACACAACATGAGCAGCAAGAACCATGACAGCAAGCAAAGCTGACCTCTGTCAGATGCCTGCTCTCTGAGTACAGCACAGAATCCAACCTTCAGGCTATTCTGACTACCATGTAGTACCCTGGCTGGACAACAAGTAGAGACATGTGAAAGTAACCTGCACTCATTCTTCTCACTGCAGATATGTGCTTCCACCCTGAGTACAGAAAGGGGAATGAGAAACAGCACACTGCCTGTCTCCTTCCTGAAACCACCTTGCTGTCTCTGCTTTAGCAAGCAAGACAATCAAATGAGTAAGTCAAACTCCAGAGTACAGCCCTACTGGCCTCCGGGAATAATATACTACAACAGTATAAATCTGAAACGATTATTGTCAAAGTGTGATTCCCTGCTCATTGCTTCTTCAGGTTTGATGAGAGTGACCCACTGTGATGGTGAAAAGGGAAAACACCACTTGGGTCTGTGCAGCTCTCTTCCGTTGAGCAACCCTATGACTGAAGCATCCCCTAACAATCCACTGGTGTAGACTGTCTAGACAGATGCTCAAAGAAAGCTGAAGAAATGCTACAATACATTCAAAAGGTTAACCACCCCCCCCCCCCCCCCCCCCCAACATATTCTGAAAGTGACAGTAAATTCTGCATCCTGCCTGAGACAGCTTCTGTGCATATATTCAACAAGAGCTTTCTTGGCTGCATTTGCAAGAGTTGGTTGGTCTCCAAGACTTATTAAGTCCCAAGGCTGTGTTCAAAGAGTCAGGAACAAAACAAAGACCAAGACCTTTCTGATAAAGAAAAAGAAGTCCCTGACGGAGTATGTGTTATGGGATCTGACCCCTGCCACAGCAAGTGTTTATTTCTCTCTTGAGGATGGGCTTGAGCATGGGTAAGACTTGTTTTCCTGGAAAGGGTAATAGACCTCTTAACTGAACAGCAAAAAAGATTTAAAGCCATTTTTCCAATGAGATGTGGGTTACAGAGAAAAACTCCCTTACCAAAATTATGATTTTGATTTACTATTTTTATTATTGGACAAAAATAGTAAATTCTATTCTTCTCCTACCACTTGTCTGCATGGCTTCAGCATTAATTTCTGTATCTTTTTCAGCTGTTCAGTGCTTCCTGAGTGCCACTGTTAGGTACTTGATGACCCTATGGTCTCTGGATATATTGCCTAAACTATATATGTCCAATGGTCCACTGTTATAGCACAGCCAGAATTGCTCATTGCTCCAAAATGGTTCAGTTCATTTCAGGAACACCTTTGTGACAAACATTTCTATTTCACCTGTTAATAATGAAATAGCATGAAGGTAAAAACCAAAACCCCAAATACTGGAGCTTCCCTTGAGGTAAAAATTTTGTTTTCCCATCATCTCTACCTTTAATTGAACAAACAGAAAATGAAAATGAAAACATCTCTGAAAAGGCTTGTGACTTTGGCACAAAGGCAGTCTCACTATACCACAGAGCCACAGGGCTCAGTAAAGTGGCTGAAAACATAGCTCAGGCTGGATTAGCTGAAGTGGAGCTCAGCCAGAACACAAATACTAAAACTAAGCTTGTAGGAAATGTCACTGGATCTTTAATTATTAAAGGTAGGCAGCATCTTGATCCCTTGTTGTTGAGAAAAGCAGATTGTACACATGCATGCGGAGATGGGGGTTATACCTTTGTGCAAAGTTCAGTTGTGCTCACAATGAATTTTAAAACATGTTCAGCTACTCACTATCATTTCCCTCCTAGAACCCCTGATTGTGTCAAGTTACCACATTCAGAAAGGACAGTTTTCAACTATATTCTAAATTCAACCTTTATTTCTTTTCAAAATTTACCAGCTTATTACAATATAAAAATACTCCCTTTAGGATTTCCATTGCTGTAAAATGAGGGCAGGAGACGCTGTGCCTATATGGTATGTGTCAGCCTCATTTCCTCGGGGTGCAGATGACACACAGACCACAGGGGAACTCAGTGTGCTGTTGGAGAAGCTTATGTGCTCCAAGCTGGTAGCTCAGATTTACATTCACAGGACCCTATTTGCACTTTCTTGTTCTCTGAAATCTTCTTTTAGGAAAGCAATTTACCGTTGTCAAATGAGGTATGTTGAAATAAGCAAATCGCCGTGGTCCTTCCAAGCAAAAAGAAAAAATTCACCTAAAGGGAGCTTTTGTCCCATTCTAATCTTTGCTGAACCATTTCACACTAGCACAGCCATTGGCTGTTTCTGGGCTTGTTTTTGTTGTCTAAGCTAGGAAATGGTAGAGTTAAATATCTGAAGCATTTTGCAACATGAAAGGACTGGGCAACAGTGGGAACATGTAATTGAAAGGATGTCTCATTTTCTGGTTTGTTTGTTTCCGAATTGCTTGTGAACACTTCCTAAAACAAAAAAACATATAACAAGAAAAAACTGAAAATCTACCTCTGAGAGCCCTTGCTGCTGGGAACTGGAGGATTCAAAGAAATTATCTGGACATTAAGCTTTTCCCTTTAATATTTTATCAAATATCACACATAATAAAGCAATGCTTCTTTCTCCTCCTTCTTCTGTGGGAGCCACCCAATCCAAAACATTTCACTGAATCTAGAAAATGAGACAGCATAAATGAACCCTGTAACCAGGAAAAAGCTCAGCTTTCAGGTAGAGGGTTCAGCAGTTTCGCAGTTCCTCCTAGGAGCATCTCTGCTTTCCAACATCAAACCTTCAGACTTTGAAACCTTCAAAACTGAACTGGTATTTCAGAGTAGAGCAAAGAGTACATATTGGCCACGGAAGGAAAGCAAACTGGGTACAGTGGTCAATATCTGCTATCTGGGGTATACATTATGGTGTTTCCATCAAATGGGTCAAATTGCTAGAACTAATAAACAGGTTTCTAACTTTTGGCTATATCTTTTCATTACTGCCTCTTAGGTTGGTATCATGCTGCTGCTGTGCTGCCAGCTGGAATGGTGGAAACCTGCCCACCTCAGTCCAATCTCAAGCAGTAGCAGAATCATTAGATGAGTTACAAGTTTTACTTGTGGACACACTGGAGGCACAATGTCGGGATATAAGAAACTAAACGACTGGATATTGCACTCCATTTTACTCTGTGAATGACAAGACTGGGTATAACATTAAGGTAGGGTTGTTATAGCAACATGATAGTTATCTCAAAACAACTCTGATTTTTGCAGAGGCTCCCTCAACAAGGCAAGGTTTGACGGGTGAGGTAGTGTCTTTCAGTAAAATAACTGATGCAATGGGAAAGAGAAATCAAACAAGCTTTTGGACAAATCAGCCCTTCTTGAAGAACTGTTTATGTTCTTGAAAGTTTGCCTGCTTTACGCAGTTATTTCAGTTGCCCTCAAAAGAATCTGTTATCAAACGCTTCTCACCTATGTCTTCAGTCTGTCCTGGATAGAATACTACTTCGACAGACAGGATGCCACACTGAGATACACAATTGCTTTCAGAGGTGCTGTATAGTGTGACACTACAGTGGGAGACCAGTTAGCTATCAAAAAGAGCAGCTGGACAGAACTGATAGAAAATAGTGTCTGTCTCACATTCATAGAGTCCAGCTCAATAGAAATAAAATAACATTTTCACACTAGTTTCCATGACTAAATACATTTAGACAAAAAAAAAAAACAACAAACTGAACCAAAACCGATCAACCAACCAAAACCCAAACAAACAAACAAACAAAAACCACAGCACCAAAACAACCCCAAAACCTGAAAATGATCAGCAAATGTATTTTTCCCTTTAGTTACTGTATCTATGAAGTGGTGCCAAAATCCTGTGGCAGGAGCTTTCTGTGGCTAGAAATTATGTGGACTGAAGGGAGGTATGAAAAAGAAGGTAAGACAGCAATGCAGGGAAGGAAAAGAAGCAATGTATCAAGGACCAAGGGTAAGATCACGAAACACAAAAAGGCTTAGAAAAAATTCAATGTACAGCTGATACAGCATGAGAAAGTCAAGTCACTGATGGACATAGGTACAAAGTCAAGAATGTGAAACACAAAGAATGCCAGTTCCAAGCATAGTTCTGCCCCTCTGCAGGGCTGAGTAGTATCACTGCTTTGATGATATCCAGCAGACCTGTTACATACAAAAGCTGAATTTGCTCTGCACCATACTTGTGTAACCCTGTTCCCCACCGAGAAACCCTGAGTTCTTCAAGACCATATTTAAGTTTATAGCCTTTGTAGAACCTGGTTTAATTAATTTTTCTAGAGCTCTGAAGGAAATAATAATTTTCTTATGTTTTCACATTCCTACAATTTACATATTTGTCATCCGCAATGCCAACAAAGGGCTCTTCTACTTTGTTGAGGAAGTACACCAGTGAACCCCTAGACCAGTTAAGCCCTGAGAGAATACTGACCAGGGTCCAGAAACATCCAGTGCACAGAAAGAAAATCCCAGCAGCAGAACCTGGGCATCAGGAAAATCCCCAGCTGGGCATGAACAATGAGATTCAGCTTTTGCACTGCACACCTCTACAATGCACACATGCACTCACAAACTGAGCCTCTAAGTGTCCACAGGCAGCATTATCCACATTTCTGCCAAGCCCATCTGCCTCTAGATTTGGGCCCGTGCCAGGGGACCAGTGTGCTCTCCCACCTTTCTGCAGCATCTGTGTTGCTTCCTCTATATCCCAGATGCTCTCCCCAGGAGAAGAGGATGCGTGGCCATACGTGGGTTGCAAAGGAAGGCTTGTGCTGGCTGCATTGGCTGCACTGTGAGCTGGGGTGGGAGTGTGAGGTTGTGGAAGGACAGTAGTGAGAGTCAGAGCCATGCTGGCTGATGCGATTGGATCTTCTCTGGAAATGATTTCAAATGGCCTGGACACAGAAGCAGCAGTAAGAATTTTGGCAGAGGCATCCAGTAAAGGCTGCAGTAAGTGGTGACTTTGATTAAGAAGTAGTTTAGCTTAGATTACAAAACTGGGGATGTGAGAAACCTCTCAAAAAATCTCTGCATGGGGAAAAAAAGTGCAGGAGATGCTTTGTGAGGAACAAGAGTCTGAAGTTATCATTGTGGAGCTAGGGTTCACCTGGGAAGGCTACGTGACACCAGTGCTGAACTTGTATGGGACACCACAAGCAGGATTAAACAGACTGAGTTTTCAAATCTCTTCAGCATGTCAGCTCTCCTTACTCCACATTAGCAGAACAGACGTCTGAGCTACGTATCAGTCAGCCTGGGCATCTTTCAGTCTCTGCTATGAACAAAGGGATAATGGGCCTATTTTCTCTCAGTGCTTGTTCTGTTGTTCGGAAACTACAACATTTAAGGCAATGGCATGAAGTCTCATTTAGTAGCAGAATGGAAAAGGTATAAATTTCTCTCCAGCATGTCCTGAAAAGCTATTTTTAGTTTAAACAGAGGCGATAGTACTTGAAAGTTTGAAAGATCAGTGAATCACTCGTGCTCTTCCCTGCTCTGCCAATGGTTTTCTGCGTGACATCTAGCTGGTCCAAAGTCTTTTGCTACCTGCTGACCTGGGATACCCTGAAGCAGATTGATCTGATTTTCTTCCTGATCATCTTGTTTTTACCACCAAAATGTGACCCCTACTTTATATGTATGCACTTTTTATGCATGGGCTTTTTCAGCAACCTTGTTGGTATTCACTGTTGCTTTCTTTTATTCCACACTGAACTTGTGAAATTCAGAACATGAAGCATTTCTATAGTGTAACAGGACTTTAATAAATGAAGGAGTTTCTAAAAGACATGCTTAACCATGCTGTCCAAAATATTTTCTTCATGTTCAAGTTGCATTTTTTAAAAGATTTTGAAGTTATTTTGTATGAATCAGTCAGGGTGTTTCAGAATTATGAGACTAGCACATTTAAATAGTAAATAGTTGTGCCAATTTATCTAGTACCTACCTTTGCAAACTAAGCTATTTTTCTTGTGGAATAAGAAGATTACAAATAATTTTTAGTATGAATTTCCTTTATCATTCTTTTTTTACTTCTAGACATTGTTGTTGCTATCATCACTTTCCAAATACAGATAGATGCAGCAGTTAGCATTACTGACTATATATTATACCTGGAAATAAGCAACTAACTGAGGCTGGTTTTGTTAACCAGAGATTTAAAAAAATATGTGTTTTAAAGTGGGATGTTAGTCATCTAAGTGTCCTTAGAAAAGCAAGATAGCAGTCCAATTCTGCATTCCAGTAAAGGGAGTGCCATGAAATTCAAAGCTTATGTGAAAGCACCTAATATTACAAGGATGCCAAGTTCATCCACATCTCCCCTAAAGCAGTTTCCATCAAAAAAGCTGGCCTAACACCCCCTTTTCTGAGAGTGGAAGGGTAGCCAGATGATTTATTCCTGAAGTGAAAAATATTTCCATAGCTTTCCATATCAGTAAATATGACTATCTTGCTGCCAGCTCTGTGGGAAGTTTAATAACCCTGATAATGATGTATTACTGCATGCTAAAGCTGTTGTTGACTTTGGATGGCTAATCTTGGTCTGCAAAGGGAGCTCACTTGCTTGGCATCCAGAACCAAGATGATGAACTCAGAGAGAGGGTACCAAGGCTTTGGTCTGGCTATCCCAAGGCATCCCAAGGTAAAAGTATGTGAGTGGCCTGGAAATATCCAGGGATGCAGACTTAGGTCCTGAGTAGTTTAATGATAAACTACTAAACACTACAAAGCTCTATAGCAACCCTGATTTATGTTATCTTAAGGTAGCCACCCCTTCAGATAATAACCTTTATTCTCCTGCCCCTCTTCTCATTTCCTCTTGCCAATCACTTTCTTGGAAGCAGTAGAGTCTTTTCCCTTATTTGAATGTTGAACTGTTTACCTACCTGCATCTGTTTTTTAAAAAGGAGAATCACTATATTTGAACTGAGTGTAAAATCCTGGGCCTTGATTACATACAGCACTTTGGAATTTACATAGGCAGTAAAAATTAAAACAATAGGTCTTTGGAATTGCAGGCATGGAAGGAAAAGGTTAAGATCCCTACCTGATCAGAGCTCTTAAAATGCAGCCAAACGAAGTGTCTTATTGGGCTACTTGTCTGACCTGAAAAACCACAACTCATTTTCACCTAGCATTGAGACATCTGAGAGACTGGCATGTTACTGAAAAGGTTAGAAGGAGACAGTTTCCCATTCCTACACTGAAAAACATCAGAATAGATGGATATTCACTATAGAAGTTCGTATTGATTACTGTGGTCATTAATCATACTTGTTCATGAATAATATGTGTTCTGAAGCATGAGACAGATATTTCCTATTAAATTGTAACTCAATCATGCAAGTCTGGGGAGAAGCAAAACCCCTCTCATTGATAAAGACATTGTGGCATACAGTTCTGCCATTATCTTGGCAGTGCCTTTTCATACCTCTCATCAGAAGTAGATGATCTAATACAGGAATCAAATAGCTTTGGTAAATATTTAAAACTTTGGATACAAACCAAGGGATATGGAGACTAAACTTTAATGTAGCTATAAAAATAGCTGTGGCTTTTCAGTTTAGGTTGGACTAAAATGTAGGCATTGACCCTGCCTCCAAACACAATATAAAATGCAGAGTCCACTTAGTGCATTGTCCCAACTCCAGCAGTGAAAAGTAAAAAACGCTTAGGGGATATTTATTAAAAATAGTTAAATAAGGCACCTTGCCCCTGTAGGTCTTTGACCTACAGAGTCTGTATCCAGTCCTTCATGTAGGATACAGCCTCCTCACATGAGACACCAAAGTTTTACTGCTCTTAATGTGTCACATCCAAACAGTAGCACAACCCAGCTCTGGAAGGCTCCTCTGCAGCTCAGTCCTACTCATCATTCCCTTGTTGTCTGCTCAGCTCAGCATATACAAACTGCAAATAAATAATGAGACAAGAAGATGAATTCTGGGACCAAGAAATGCCTTATTTTTCAGAACTTGTGGATTTAATCCAACAGGAAGCTCTGAAGCTTAAAACAGTAAAGAACAGTTCCTCACTCCCTGCTTAGACTTATTGTCTGCAAATATGAGCCTGTGTGCAGGTCTTGTCATCTGATTCATTTGTTTTAGTAGTCAGTATAATATGAAATGACTACATTACAGCCAAGCTGTAATACAAAATATGTTTCCAACTCCTCTGTTTTTTTTTTATTCTGTTTATTAATGTATGAAGTCCAATACTATTCTTACTGAAGTCATTAGGATTGCCTTGGCTAAGGAGAGCTTTAATTTACATGAGATTATCAAACTGCAGCCTTTGTGGACAGCCTACATTTAGGAGGGAGGCTTTTGCAGCAGCCAGAGATTGAAGCAAGATGTGAAAGATGATAGGAGAGAATGATTCTGCTTAGCAGCAGAGCAACAGGAGGGGCAGAAAGCAAGGGGCGCTGAAGACTAGTACCCAGGTGTCTCCTGAGTGCCCCTCATCACTCAGACCTTACATGATTGCTGGCTGTTGATCACTTTGACTTTAACTGCTTTTTGCTTCAGCACCCCAGTTGTAAATCGAGGGTGACAACAGCAGTCGATTTTACCCAGTTGTTATGACAATAAAATATATGATGTTTTCATATACTGATGTGAACAATACAAGAAGTCCGTGAGGAAAATGATATTTCTGCATTTAGTCCAGCACTTACCCAGGTGGCAGGAAACAACAGAATTAAAATATTACTAAGAGATTTACTTTGGGAAACAGAGTAAGAGGTTTCAAAAGTAAATCAGTCATCACAGAAACAGACAAGAAGGCAGCTCTACAAACATGTATTGCCTCATGGTGCCTTAATTATGGTGACATTGTTCTTTAATTTCATGTTGTGTTTCATCTCTGTATTCATGGCTTCACAGAGATTTAGGAGTGTATTGTGTATATTTCAGGAAAACTGATCTTCAAAAGAGTCATCACGCTACAGTTTTTGGCACAGGTTCTAAAGTATCAGCCCAGAGCTATTGAGAATTTGAGAACAAACTGTTGCCCTTTGCAGGGACTGGTGCCCAGGACAGCAGCACAGCCCAGCTAATCATCAGGGCCAAGCACACATTTAAGTCATGCAGAAATTAGAGATAGATGAGGGCAATAGGAAACTTCTAATAGCATGGTTGCTTTAGCAAGGAGAACTGATGCTGCTGACACTTGCTGGTTCTTGGGCTAGCAATGAGCTCTTGATGTGGTGGTGAACCAGTAAATAGTGAGAGACAAACAAGCTGCCAGTTTGTGGAAAGTAGAGCCATCATAGTTGTTGAGTGTAGTAATGCCAAAGAGATCTTCGTTTCAAAACCTTTAACTTGCACCAAAGCAGGAGGGAAAAAAACAGAACAAAACAAAACCACCAAATCACCTACTGCTCAGTCCCTCTGAAATGAAAAGCCATCAGCAAGCTAATGATTTTTAAATCTATTGCACTAGTATCTTATTACTAAATGTCTCTGAGCTACTGATATGAGTAACACATCTAACTTCAAATATCAAACTACTTCCCTATTGGTTTCTGGGTGATGCCAATACCTCCCATGGAGAAAGTGCCATATAACGTAGCTTAGCAAAGGTGTTGCTAAACCTCTAAGATCCTGAGGCTGAGACTTAGAGAAGAAAGAGAATGAGCACACATGAAAGTGAGAACACATAAAAAAAAGAGAAGTCTGCAGTTTTCAGTTTTAGAGGTTACAAGTCTTGTTTCTGGCCACAGCATTTATGTGTTCTTTCCTGGCACACCCAGGGGTAGCCCTGAGACACACAAAACACTCCTTATTGTAGGAGATGCCTTGCACACCACTGAAATTTGAAGAGCTCTAAACCTTTAAAAGCTATTTGTGCAGAGTTTGTTCTCATGAGGAAAAGAATCTATCTTAGAAAACATCAGCAATCAGGAAGGATGTGTTGCAAGACATGGAGGTCACCAAGGTCAGATTGACAGGTCTATAGTTCCTCAGATTCTCTTGGCCCTTCTGAATGGACATGGGAGTCATTTGCTAAACTGCAGTCACTTGGGACCTCCTCAGCTAGCCAGGGCTGCTGGTAAATTACTACAAGTGGCTCAGTGGGCACTTTTGCCAGCTCTCTCAGAACACTTGGGTGAATTCCATCTGGCCCCATGGGAAATACTGCATAAAGTAAGGAATTACATCATCAATTAGCAATATGTAAAAAATTGTAAGTAAATATATATAAAATATGGGTTCATATATTTACATGTATTTATGTTTGACAAGGAAAGTGTCATATATTTGGCAGGGAAATGAAGACACTTTTTCTCCAACAAAAGAACCAAGCTCAAAACCTGCAGGAAGTTGATTTTGTGCAGAGCTTACATACTGTTAAATGCAATGTGAGAGTAGAAGAAGAGTAAAATTTCACAGGAGGGGTTCTAGCCAGGATCTTCATTATTTGTTTACACTATAAATCCCCACATAAGTCTCTGAAGTTTGAGGCATGCAAATGCTATAAACATTTTCTAGTTTTAAATGCCTTGCTGAATGAAAATGTGAAAAGCAACAGACAACCAAGCTCAGCCTGCAGATGTGTCCTGTAAAATTGTTGATAAAAGCCATTTCCTGACAAAGCAGAATTAAAATGGTTCTCCCTGGTTTAGGCAATACAGGGAGAATTCAACAGCAAAATTAAACTCCAGGGATTCACTTGGGGTCCTGATTTAGCACAACTGCAGGAAGAGAAAATCTTTGAATTGCAAATTGTGTTTGATGCACCTAAACATTGTCTTGATACAGAGTTGACTACCTTAGCTGCCACGGTGGTCAGCCAGGAGTGACAAGGGACTACATCTTTCTCTGACATTGCTATGACAAGGGTCACAGTGGTCACCTTGTAGGGCAAGTACTGAGAGCCAGGGAGCTCAGACAATTAGTTTTTCTTCTCAGAGGTGCTGGCATCATCCCTTAGTGCACCCACAAAGTAATCTGACTGCAATGATGCCCAACCTATTAATACTCAAGTAGGTTTTAAAATCTCAGGTCCACTGTCATCCCCACTCTTACATTTTATTTCTACCTAATTTTATTTTTCTGTATTTCTCTTTTGTGTTTTTCTTCCAGTGTCAAACTTAACAAAGATAGGTCAGTTACCCATCATACCTGATTAATGCAAGTGCTCACTATGAGAGATTTTGCTGCAGCCTCAAAGAGAAGGTACAGTGAATGAAAAGCCTACCTTTTGAAAAAAAACTTCAGTGAATTAAACATAAACAGAATAAATTAATTTTCCAAATAATTTTACTTTTTTAGTTTGTCTATTTAATTTTCAACAGCAGAGGTGAATGAGAGCTGGTTGGCATCCTTGCAGTAGAAATCCCAGCTAACAGAGTGTGATCTGCAACCACTTCATTTGTGTTCTTTCTTTTTTTATCTTTCCTTATTTTCTGGTGTAAATAACATCATGTAATCTTTTCCCAAGTCTTCTGAGACATTTCTTTCTAAGTGTTTCCATCCACTCCAGTATTATGTACATACCTATGGCAATTTGTAATACTGTTTTACACTGTGGTTTCAGTTCAATGAAATGCTTAAGTGTTTAACTGCTTTCCCATACAGCAATACTTTAATATGCTAATAGTCAAGCATTTGTGCTAGAACTTCCTTTAGTGAACGCTGTAAGCCAAACCAGCCAACCCAGAAAAGTAATTTTTGCATAGTTAGGCAATAAAGCACTTTTCACCATGATATTAAATTACAACTAAAAGCACTAATGAAGAGTCATAATCAAATTACATTTTCTACAGTATTTCACTACACTGCTTCAACTTGACAAAAACATTTAATGTCATGAAAGCTATTTTTGTATAACAGGAAAGTTATTTAATGTTAGCTTACTTTAGAAATAATGTACATTCATTCAAACAGAAACTGCATGATAGGTCTATATAAAGAGATTATTTTTCTTCCTCCCAGATTCTCCGTCTGCAAATAAATCTCTGTGCCAAGTACAGCTCAGACAAGTAGCCCTGATTTCAACTCATCTACTTGCAAGAGTAAAAATTACTTTCTTACATAGCAGCTACTGCAGTGGGTCTTCAGGTATCAGGCTGTGAGAACTACACAGAAAACAGAAAACTTTACTGCTTTTCTTGCACCACTGAGAATTTCCATATATATAATTTGAAAAATTATACATATATAAAACTGCATATACAATTTGGAAGTTTATAAACCAGTTGTGTGGAAATACCTTACATACTGGTTATGAAATTATCAAGATACACAGATACTCCTCTCACACCATGACTGATAGAGCTTCCAAAACCATCTGTCAGGAAACTCTGTGGCAGTTTCTTACTGCATATATTTAGCCAAGAAGACTTTGTTTAGTCCTGTTTAGGGATGAGGTAGAAATAACAATGACCACCTTCCTGACAGGCAATAGCTTCTTGTTAGCACAGCTGTCAGAAGATGTAGTTCAGCACATAAGGTAATTTCAGGCATAAATATTATTTCCTTGATTGCCTGTAACAAGTCTGGTTTGCTTTAGCTTATTCTACCAGTCAGTGCTTTAGAAATACAGATTACATTTTTTTTCTGACAAAGTCTCACCTCTGTCATGCTGACACTTTTTTGAACACTGTTTTTCAGGTTACTGTAGATCCCCTATTTTCTAGAAACTATGAAGGTGATTGCCTAAAAAGCCATTTTATACAATCAAGTTTCATATTTCTCTTCATTTTCATACACTATTTTGTTGAGTTTAGCTGTGTGAGTATAGGACCTACATCAGTAAAATATTACTATACAAATAGTGACTGAAAAACATCTGGGCAACCTATCATTTTATTGAAGCCCTGAAAGTAAACCTTCCACACAACAAAATGGTCTGGATTTCAAGAGAATAAATTAATGCATAATAAGATAAACCTTTAGAAGCAGTGAAAAACAACTTTTTCCTTTTTATTTTTTTTTCTGAAACTAAGCTGAAAAATAATATAATAACTGAAACCCTGTGTATTTTCTTTCAGCGTAGAACAAATGGTTTACAGCTATATGATATGGTAATATTTTCCCTTTTGCTTGAAAGAGATTAGCATGCAGCTTACAATAAGGAAGAAGGGTCAAAATACATTAATTTTTTTTTTAAGTATCTGCTTTTCCATCGTAATTTATGGAATAGCCTGACTTCTGAGAGGCCACCACATTGTTCTTCTCTGTCAATCATTCTATGGGAAACTGCTTCCCTGCAGGAATTTTATAATGATAAATTTCAACTCTGAAATTTAAAAATGCCCTAAAGTTTCAATTAAAATCTAGAAGACTGACAGTACCATCATTTTAGCTTGGAATGGCAAAAATCAGAAACTGTTTCTGAAGGGCACTATGTAATTTATTTTCTTCTATTCTAAAAGTCCAGTTTTTCTCATTTTTATTGGGAGGACTTTAATTAAAAGTCTGTCTTCTTTCCAAAAAATACTAAACCAAACAAAAAAAAAAACATTTAGGAGCACAGAGAAAATGGAGCTCTGACCCCTCTTGCTCAGTGATGAGATATATAGATTGTATTTGTCTGATATCAAGTTCCTGTGTGATGTACTCTAGGTTACCCTGCTCTTGCAGGGGGATTGGACTAGACGATCTTTTGAGGTCCCTTCCAACTCTTGGGATTCTGTGATTCTCAATATGAATTAGCTGAAGCCAGTTAAAAATGGCGATCAGAGAAATACTGCTATCCACTTGGTTTTGTAAGAATTTACAATGTGGAAAATAGAATTTATCAGAAATTCAGAACAGCAACAAAAAGGGAAACCAGATAAATTTCACAGTTCCATATCTCAAACACACAAAGAAAGGCACCCGCAGGGATATCACCCTGGTTTTATTTTGTGACACTGAGCAGATCAATTGTTCTCTGTCTGTAGCACATTTCCTCCCTTTCTAAGTTGTTCCTTTTTTCGTCAATATCTCTTACCATGTGCCCATCAAATTACATCTTCCACTTTCTTTGGCAACTTCTTTCACAGAACAAAAACAACCCATCATTAAATACTAAACCAAATAGTGTTTCAAGCATGTTAGGCCACACAGGACATGAAATTACTCTTATTGAAGGGATATGAAAGAAGTCAATAGCAAAATAGATAACATGGATGAAGACACAGCTTGCAGTGCTCCCCTTATCCTGCTCTTGCTGTTCATCAGCACCCTGCCCATTTCTCTGCACCCCTGATGAGGGACATAAACCTAAAGGCTCTCTTGAGAGGTCCTACTAGCTCTGCTTCTAAAACACTGCAGATGAGTTGGACATTTTGGGTAGTTCTTGTTTAATTTAGGAAACAAGAATTTAAAACAGTTTGATTTTTTTCTTACACTGAATTTTATTTGAAAGTTGCAAAAGGGCATGCTCTCATTCATTCCCTTTTCCGAGTAGAACAGCTGAATTCACTCACAGTCCACTTGAAGCAAAAAGTCGTGTTTTCTCATAGTTCTTTATCTTGTTTTAAAGCCAATTGTTTGCTTCTGCCAACTCATAATTGCACAAAAAGGTTGATATCTGTTAGTGTGAAAAGAGGTTTTCTATCATTATGTCTAATGGCTGTTCTGCTCTGTTGGTGATTATTCGTTTACCTCTGATGATTGTGGCTCTTGCTAGAAGGCTTGCAGCAGTTTGGTGTTATTTCCTACATACTTTTCACAGAATCATTTGTTTTCTGGTTGAGGGAAATGTCAGCATCTTAATGCAATTTATTCCTCTGATTAATGAGAGAAGTAAGACCACCTATTTTTCTAGTTTATACTAATTTTATTCAATAATCTACAGTTGTAGGTATTCAAGATTATCTCAGTTGAGAACAAACCTTGAAATTTTAATCATAGAATCATAGAATAGTTAGGATTGGAAAGGACCTCAAGATCATCTAGTTCCAACCCCCCTGCCATGGGCAGGGACACCTCACACTAAACCATATCATAAACCATAAGGCTTCATCCAACCTGGTCTTGAACACTGCCAGGGATGGAGCATTCACAACCTCCCTGGGCCCCTGTATAAAAAAGAAAGTATTTTTATCTGATGAGTCTCACTTTTCCTACCACCTGCTACAGGAAACAGAGATGTTAGGGAAAAGAATTTTGCAATAATAGAGTGTGGCAAAGTGGTGTGGTTGCCGGGACCCATGAAGAGGCAGCTGGCGTTTGTTTGCCAGGAACAATAGTTCTGTCATTGGGGAATATAAATTATGACACCCTCTTTTTGAATCCCAAGACTGTGCCTAAAACACCATCATCAACTTCAGAGACTAAAATTCACATTCCCTATGTCAAAAATAGTCCATTTTGAAAGTACATTTAGTCAAAATGTCTTTTTCTGTAAAGGCTGTAGAATTAAATAATTACTTATTTAATGTGAAAAAGGCCAAAATAAGGACATCAGTGGAAAATATTTATAGAGTACACACTTGATCCAATCAGTACTGGTGAGTGAGACTGCATTTTAACCTATATTCTGACACCCTAAATACTTGGTTGACTGTCCACAGCCATAAGACGCACCCATCCTCCCAACAGACAGTTTTGGGTTTAGCAGACAGTTTTACACTTAAAAGGAAGTTAATTACTTTAAGCCTTAAGGATAAAGTTTTATTCTTGAATTTTTAGCAGGCAGAACTTAACTGTCTCTTACTGAATAAGTAATGATTCAATCCATCTTAATCAGAGTATGTATCCTTCAGAGACTGAAGTTCCTGTAAAATCTCACCTGCAGCCCACTTCTAATGTCAGTTTGACAAAGTTCCCTTGTTTAGTACCATCAAAAATGAAGACTCATTTTGTCATCATCTCCGTTATGCTTTCTCTGAAGGACACAAAGTTACCAGCCCAGATCTCTTGTCTGGTTTAAATAGGTATCAAATGTATAATTTCTCATGGCAGTTATTATTTACTACCTCCTCTCTTGTATGGTCTGATATAGGACTCAGACATTGTTGATCAATGTTTTTATACAGTCCTGCTGTGTAATTTACATGGAGCTAGGCGTCTTTGGCCCTGGTTTTACATGACAGCAGAAAAGCCTGTCCAAGATCAAATCCTATTACAAAAATTTTTAAAAGACAATTTTTGAAAGATAACTCAATTTTCAATGTTTAGTTTGTTCTGGCTAAGCAGCTTCAGTTTTCTTCTCAAAGGAGTTATCTGATAATTAGTTCAGCTGTCCATTCTTATTAAATGAAAAGTAATTAATCCTCCAAAAGTATTTATTCACAACACTGAAGGATTTTATCAGATCCTCTCCATTACTATAGGGTGTTTTACTGGGAGTTTGATGACTGGCACAAGACACCAGCATACCATGGATATGGTCACTATCAACTGAATTCAAAGTGCTGCAACAGAAGCTTAGAGCTTGGCAGCCCAAAACCTCTGAAAAACAGCTAGTTCTGTATAGCAAATGAAACGCCAGGAGCTGCAGTAGGGGGGAGTAATAGATTTGCTTCTGGATGAATATTATCATCCTGTAAAATGTGCTCCAGGACTGATTGTGTGGGTATGAACAAGAAGCTCAAAAAACCAAATTTTGCCGTGCATGTGAATAATCTGTCATTTGCCTTCCCACAGTTTTACTGCTGCTAGTTGGTCTCATACAGGTTTTACTGGCATGCAAGGTAATGTTCTGATAAGTCTGAGTAGAATTTTTTAAAAGGCTGGATAATTTCATGCAATCATTAACCACCTCTTGCTGCTTGACATGCTGAAATAATAAGGGTAATTGAATATCACACTTCTGGGTGTAAGCTAATTGCCTGCACGGCTCTGGAAGATTTCTTCCCTCTACACCACATTGCAAAATTGGATAGGTAATAGGCATTATGGGAGCCTTCCGCCTCCCTCAAAAACATCAGTGCAGAAGGCAAAATGTCAAGTTAGATGAACAAATGATTTAATCCAGTATGGTGAACCCTCTGCTCCTATAGCGCTGTGGTGAGCCAGTTGGATTCTGGGATATGCATCTGCCATTGTGTAATGAGGTCCTCTATAATTTTTAACCTAAAATGCCAGCAGAAGTCCCAGACTTCTCAAAATGCTCATTCCTATAGCAACCTCCATATAAAGCATTGTTCATTTGTGAATTAATACGCATTTATGCTTAAATGAGAACTAAGAGTGAATATTGCTGGTTTTACAAGCACATCATTCCCTGGATCCCTTTAATCTTTGTGTGCTGCTGAATGTCAGGTAACAGAGAGGCACAGTGTGATTTTAACATTAGTTTAAAATCTTATCAGTGTAATTGGGCAGGATGAGCTGTATTTGCTTGCCAAATAGGACTAAACACTTCGATGTTATTTACTCAATTTTATATTCTTCCAAATGCAATTAATTGCCTAACCATTAGCAACTAATATTAATTAATTAATGGGGTTCCAACATAATTGTATGTGATAGACATCACCAAATGAGTCCTTAGAGATGACTGGAAGGTAGGGAAGGGGACTGCTACCATGAATACCAAATCTCCTCAGCAGACTAATTCACCTAAACACCGTGTCCAGGAACAGAAAAACGGGCAATGCTAAAGATGACTCTGGAGCACACACTGTCACACACATGGCCTCAGCACGGACGTGCAGGGTGTTATTAAGTTAGAATAGCCTTGGTGAAAACAGGACTCTCAAGAATCTACCTACAATGACCTTACTACTTCAATCTGCCTTATACAAATAGCACTTCACTGACTTCAACAAATTTCTGTCCTTCAAACTCTTTTTTTACTAGCTAAACATTCTTCCCTACAATTTCAGCTAATTGGGCTGAAATCTTTCCATGTAATCAGCCATTTACTCTGGGGATTGTTTGCCAAGAAGCCCTGCCCATGCTTGTCAGCACACCACTGCTCCATTTTCTTTCCTTCACTACTAAAATAGGTTCCACCTGAGAAAAGCAAGCACATCTATGGTATGTTCTGGGCTCCTTTGCTTGCTGCCCTGTTTTCTTGCAGACAGCAATGCAGAAGCTACACAAAATTATATCACTAACCATCCACTTGCTGAATTAAAGTCACAGAATACTGTTGCTATTATGCCATTAGAAGTTCCATCGTTTACAGTAGGTGTAAACTACAGCTATTTTGAATGCCTGTCATTACCTCCAGTCCTGAACCACCTTACTAGCTAGAACAGGCTGTTATGGTCCTGACCAATTTTCTTACATGTATCCATCATGCATTAGCAGGATACTGCTGTAATGGTCAAAATATTCAGGAGCAAGCATTCATTTGACATTCCTGGCTTGGGCTATCTGGGAACCCTGTGTTTCACTGGGATGAGTATGTGAGCTGGGCCCCATTACTACCCACTGATTTTCTGCAAGGACATGAGCACCTCTGTGACTCAGAAACCATACCCTACCTAAGCAAATTTAGAGGCAACTAGAAATTAGTTACCACCAAAATTTTGAAAAACAGTAGCTATAAGTTGTGACAGGTAGACCATATACCTTCCACATGATACCGGTAACACAAAAAAAAGCTTAAAACAGGTAAGAAATGAAGTGAGATCTAGTTTTGGAAAACTATATTAGTTGAATATTCATTTTTAGCTACACTTTTATCTGAAGGTCAACTGCTGGATTGTGCTTTGCTGCTGTCCTTCACTGTGGGACACTGTTGTTATACACAATTAAACACATTTCCAGTTTGTGCTTCTGAGACTGTGGCAGCTTTACTTCAATAGAGGATGAAGACAGACCAGATGGATAGAAGGTGAAGTGCTGTCAGTCCTTTGGGATTGAAGATTCCACAGAAATGCAAACAGAAACTACACTTTATAAGGAAAAATAATGTCCTGACAGTCTGATGAAATACTAACTCAGAAACCCCTCATCCTCCCAAAAATTAAGATCTGGGAAGACTGATGGGTGCACCGTCAAGTACTTCATACTTTCTATCCCTTTTTAGCTTGCCTCTTTTTTTTTTCTCTCTCCTTTTTTTTATGAGAAACTGCATCAATCTAATCTGAATGAGGAAAGTCACCTTTCCTGGTGCTCTGTTTCATTTTCCTCAAGCAATAGGAATGAAAATGAAAACTCCATTTTAAAAACATGAAAAGAGGAACGGTCTCATGAAGGCAGGAAAAAAAATCTTCAACAGCCCTACAAGTAAAACTCTTTAAAACTGTCACATCCTTAAAAAATGAAGCCCTACGGTGTCAGGCTGTTCAAACCCATATGTGGGTGCTGCATCATTTTTTTTCTCAAAGACCAACAAAAAACTGCAGTGACTTAAAAATTCAATAAATGTACAGCAAGGGAACACTTGAGAAGAGAAGGAGAGAGAGGAGACAGAAATGAAGTCAACTCAATTTGGAAGATGCTTTAAGAAAAGAATACAAACACTGTTATAACAGTCCTGGGAGTCCCAGTTCTGCACATTAGTCAGTAATAAAAGAAGGTGTTGATGTGTCGATCAACATTCAAACCCATAATGCATTTGGCAAAGTGTTGCTATTAGCTTTATCCTTTACTTTTCACTTTTTACACTGTACCTATTTCACATGGATGTGTTTGTATTTCTAATAGGCCAGATGTTGCCCATCCAAAGCAGTATGAAGTCCAGCGAGATCAATGACAGTTTTAACCTAAACTACAAAGCAGGGTATCGTTATGTTTCTATGTGTTAATATTTATGATCCTGAGCAAAGCAACTACCTGTGGCAGGGCATTAATTCCCTACCCCAGCGGTAAGAAACTCTCCAACACACCAGTTCTAGACAAGCCAGAAGCAATGAGCTGCTTCCTGTCAGGTTTACAGATCTGTCCTTTGCGTACATATTACAGAGAAGATTCCCAGTCTGCCAGCTTGACATTCTCATGTGAATTGACTACGAAATTATAAAGGGCAGTATGCCCAGGAATGACCAGTTCAAGTGCAGAGAATATTGACTGAAACAGAATACTTCAGAGGCTTGCTCAGATTTTTCCACAAGCACCTGACACATATTCAGTGTTTGTATTCCTAACATCCCCACCAGCTTTACAGACATGCCATCCAGTCCCAGCAGCAAGAGGAGCTAATTGCACTGGCTGCTCAGTAGACAGAGAGCTCAAAAAATTGCCCTTGCTCACAGCCAGAGAAGGAAATCTGGAATTCTACAGGTACTGTTTTTACCCAGCTTTGGAAATGTAAAAGGCAAAAAGGAAATTAATCCTGCATTGCTGCGGTCAGTGACCTGAAATCTCCAGGGTAAAAGGATGAACAAGGATGGAGGAAACCTGCTCTCACACCACGTGGTGCCCTGCGGGCACATAGCCCTGGCACAGTCTGCTCTATCAAGTGAGATCAAGAAAAAGGCACTTTTAGGTGGGTCTTTCAGGAACTTGCCCTTTCCACAGTGAAGGGCTTTTCCTGAAAAATGTTACTGGAGCTCCCTGGGCTCTCTTGTCAAGATCTCCCCATTCAGGAGGTGGCCAGAGTGGGCCTACGGTATTTAACAATCATTTGGAGCTCTGAGATGAAGGGGCCAGTGTTTGCTGTGACGCTGCCCTCAAATCTGTTCCTCTGGTGCATCGGTGCTTCTCACCAGGAAGGCACTGCCCATCTGTGCATGACACAGCTCTCCCAGATTGCAATGAACTCCCACAGCAACCAAAAAAACCGTCTCTCACCTTGACATCCACTTTCAGGTCATGATTTTGAATGGCCTCTTTTTCATATAAATACATTTCTGAACTTCAGCCTAGTTCAGAATTCCCCCACCATGGCGCAAGCTGTTTGAGGGTGGCAGATAAAGAGTATGGGAATGGCTGCAAAGGCACATGCCCTTTCTCTTTCCTTTTCTTCTTTCCCTTGTGGCTGCCATTTTTAGAAAAGCACAGGTGAACTGATGATTTGGATGACTGCTCTGCCTAAAGACACAGTTTTCTCCTTTAAATTTTTATTGAAATTGTTCATTTGGGGAGAAGAATAAAAAAACAGGAAAATCAAAATCTTTACATTACAAACCTATAATCTTTCTCCATTTTCATAAAATCATAGAATAGTTAGGTTGGAAATGACCTCAAGATCATCTAGTTCCAACCCCCCTACCATGGGCAGAAACACCTCACACTAAACCATGTTTCCCGAGGCTCTGTCCAACCTGGCCTTGAACACTGCCGGGGACAGAGCATGCACAACTTCCCTGGGCAACCCATTCCAGTGCCTCACCACCCTAACAGTAAAGAATTTCTTCCTTATATCCAATCTAAACTTCCCCTGTTTAAGTTTTAACCCATTACCCCTTGTCTTTTCACTACAGTCTCTAGTGAAGAGTCCCTCTCCAGCATCCTTATAGGCCCCTTTGCTGGCAGTATTTGAGTATCTTATATGGGTTAAGAAGGGGAAGAAAGGAAACATTTCCCACTTGGTGGGAACATTTCTCACTTCCTTCTTCTCCTTTTTTGATTGTTTGTTTGTTGGCTTTTTGGTTGTTTTTTTTTTTTTCCTCTTTCTCACCAATGTTTGGTATCTATTGAATAAAACAGGGATTCACCAAACACCTTTTTTTTGCCTCTCATGATAGATGACAACCTCAAAACAAGCTAGGATCCAAAAACTCCCTTAGGTTCTGGGGTGCTAGCAGTGCCAGCACAGAGCTCTCCTACACCTTGTATACCTCAGCCACAAGGGACAGGTTTTACAACACTACAGACACGTCAGAAAGTTTAGGCTTCAGAGCACAAATATCACTTACTGGCTGTGGGTATCTCAAATGCTGATGTGAGCATATGCTACTACTTCTCCTATTTCTTCTGAAATACCAGAGATTATTGTGATATCTCTTTGGCATAATAGTCTATTCATAAGAACGCTTCCTTTGGAAATGAGCATAAAATCTGAACATTGCTTTACCAATAAACTCTAGGCTAGACTGCTGTATGGTGGGATCAATTCACCCACTCCCCACCAGCCCCAGCATCATGCCTGAGTTGTGCCAGTGTGCAGAACAGATTTGAGATTCCACTGGGCCAGAAAGAGATGTTGATGACAACAGAGATGTTGATGGTGAGATCTGGAGACCAAGGGACTTATGGCTGACAAGGAACCTGGTGATGTCCTTCCTGCTCTCCAGGATGTTTCTGGTTTGTTAAAGCTCTTTAACATAAATTTCCTTCACATACAATACAGCTCAGCATCTAGGGCCACATCCCCACATTAAGCATTTGGGCAAAAGAGTGAATTAAGCCTATTTTAAGGCCTGGATAATCACAATGAACACTTCACACCACTTCCCACCACCCTGAAAGACAAGTGTCCCAGGCAGGCAGAGATGCTTATCAGAAGTTCTCCCAAGGCAGGAATCAGATTTCCCTCTGCTTTCTGATTTTCTATTAGGCATTTCCAGGTGGACTCAGTCAGCATGTAGGTGGCACATTGGGGCTGGGACACATAGCAATATCACCTCATCTAAAACTTACATGGTTTTACTCAGCTTTTAGCTGGCAATACAAACAAAGGCTTATTAAGAAACTTCTTTCTGTCTGGTCTGTGGCCAGTGTCACATAACTTCTACAGGTCACCTACACATAAATAAAGCTCTGGGGAAAGCAATGGAGATTGGAATAAGGCATTCAGGAGGCACTAAGCAGAAACATACTTGGGCACATACCTCAAGACTCTTATTCTTTGAAGTTAACCTCCATAGGTCTTTTAGGTCTTTTATCTATGCATATATGCATCAAGATTTTTATAAATAAAACAATTCTCCAGAATTACAGTAGTGAAAGCACCAGAGAAGCCACAAAGCAATGCTAATGTAATGATTGCTTTCACTTTGTTGGTTAATCACTCAGAAGCAACATTTGGTGCCTACGGGATTTTGGCATTTTTCAGACCTCTGCGTGATGTCCAGATGAGTGCAGGTGACACTTCCTTCTTCATGCTGGTGGCCTCTGATCAGGGGCAGTGAACAAAGGGAAATCAAAGGTAAGCAAGTGTTAAAAGAATGAAAACTATGTGTGAATGGCATGCACACTTTATTTAATACTGTAATAAAACCAGAAGGTTTTTGAGGCAGCAGATAATAAACAGGGATAGAAGGAGAAAGTTTGTCTCAAGGAACTCAGAGGTTTAGAAGTGAACTTTTAAATGTCAGTACCTAAGCAAAGGCTCAGAGCAAGGTGTTCCATTTTAAAACAGACCAAAATGAGTTTAGCTACACAGCAATGTTGTTTGAGCCTTCACACTCAGCAAAGCATTTGCAAATGAGCTTGGTTTTAGGTTGGGGCTGAGATTTTGGTTTTTTCCCATTGGACTTCAACAAGTGCTTAATATTGTTACGCATGTGTTTAACAGAGCACGTGCTTCTCTGATGGAGAAGGTGGGGAAGAGATTAATTACACTATGACTCCTTCCAGTACAAAAGCCAGGGGATGTGAGATGCACTGCAGAACAACTGAAATAATGTGATGCTACAGTGTGTAGCAGACCGTCCAAGTCAGGATGCTGGGCTGGGGGAACCCTCAGTGCTCATGCAGGCTGCTCTGTAAGTGAAACACCCTGTGCAGCTATAGCCGATGAGAGAAGAACATCATTAGGCTTGCTTTAAAAACACAGGAAACAAGATTAAGTCTCAGACCATGTTTCCAGGATACCCATGGACACAACTCATGTTTTTGTGCTGAACAAACAAGGAAGACCCAGGGTTCACCCCAGAAGTCAGAAAAGAAATCCCATTCTTACAGACCCCTGGAAGACACCAAGTATAAATCAAAGCAATCTCAAGCTGCTGCTAATCAGCGCTCACCAACTGTCCTTGTTTAGCCACCCACTGACCTGCGGAAGCTCCACCATGAAACAGAGGTCCTTGGATTTATGTCACTTTCCCTCCAGCACAGACAACTGAGTTATAGAGCAAACTCAACACAGCCCATTTACTGTGTGCAGCACTTTGGAACGCCTCTCAGAAGTCACTACGTTATAAAATGCCAACACACCTTTAGTAAAGAGCACTGCTTATCTTAGCATTTGTGCTAACTATTAAAAACACAAGTCAATATTTTATGAACAGCAGAATAACCTTGAGCTTGATTCTGTCAGGGTCAGGTACCCACTTATGCCCCTACTTGCCTGCAGCTGCGGAATCTGCTCCTGTGCAGCCAAGGGACCCTGCTGGTGGCAGAACTGCTGTGAACACCAGCTGAAGGAATTGTATTACCAGCCATACTGATTACTAATTGTAATCAGTGAATAGCTTCAGCACATCTGTGCCAGAACACAGGCATTGAAAGAACTAGATATAGAAAAATATAAAAATAAGCAGAGATCCATTCATAAGAAACTGCTGTAGCTCTGGTATCTAGTATGCAGCTCCAAAAAGCTCCTAGGCACGTATCAGAATTTGGTAGAATTTGTGTGCTGAAGAGACCAAAAGATCATTTACAACCACTGCAAGTTGCCAACTGTTCTTCAAGACCAGGTCTCTTCACTGAAGGAGAAGGAAACATAGGGGTTTCCTGAGTAGCAGCCAGTGTGGGAAGAAACGGCACACTGGGTCAGATTACATCTAGAAGGACTGATGGAAAAATAATGCTCAGCTGTAGTTTTCAGATTCTTCAGTAATTAGATTTCTATTTATCTACTATGATTTCTGCACATCTCTTGGAGGCAATCCAGAGCCACGTAGAATCATTATGTAGTTTTGTGCTTCAGGTTTAAAGAACTATGAAGGAACAGGTGTAACAAGGGGCTGTGGCATTGAAGCAGGTACAGTCTTGATCTGGTATTTGTCAAGTCTAGAACAAGTAGTTACCAGGATAGGGTAAGGAAGCCCAAGGAGAATAAAAATCCCAGAAGTCAAAGAATTTTCCTCAAAATTTATGTAGCATTTGAGTCTGGTTCAAATAAGAGGAGAAACAGAGGCAGAAAGCAAGTAGAAAAGTACAAGATTAAATACGTACAGACTAGATAAAATCACACTCATGCGTAACACAACAGAAATACTGCTGAAAATTGCATGGTCTCCCCAAGACACTGCAGAGCTCATTTGAGTTTCCAGCCATTTTGTATCTGACACATACACATTCATTCTTTTAATTTGAAGTCTTGATAACTCTGATCTTTGGTAGGCTTGCTCTCCATTTTCTTTCTTTTCTAGGCAGGTGCACATGAATACAGGTGCTCAAACAACTCCATTGGTGTGCACAACACAGTTGTATTTGTAATGTAATTCCAACATCTATTATCACCCACTCCCTTGAAAGATGAAGTGATTTCACTTTACCACCTTTCACAGCTTGTTTAAGTCACAGTCATGTAACAAGCAAGTGCCCATAGCCTTTTCTAATGGCTCAGAACTCTGTGGCATCTGCTGGGGACATTTTGGTTGCAGCAATGCACCAATTTAGAATTTGCTTAATCAAAAATCAAGGTGCAGAATGTAGCAAACCAGTCGGGCACCAAGGGTAAAGTTCTCAACTTGAAATCCCCAGGACCTTAAATTTCCACAAGCAGTTAAGTGTTTTGTTAGATCAGTTTCTATCTAAGGATATGGCCCCTGAGCAGAGCCTTTCAGAGAACAGGAAGAGAAGCAGCAGATCCTCTGCCCAAATCCATTGCTAAAAAGAGGGAGAAAAGGAATGCTGATGTGTGTAAGCATGTCTTTAAAAACTTTTTCCATTTTTCCATTTTTCCATTTTCTCTCCTGCCTTGTCAAATGAAAAGCAGATGATAATAGGGTAATTTCTCACCAATGTGGTTTTTTACAGGTGTGTGGTTTTTAAACACACATTTTAACATACTGAACCCTGGATCTTAGCAGCACAAAACCATAGCAGCTTCAGGAACAGTTTCAGACTAGGTTTTTTTTATGTTTTCTGTGCTACGCAAGCATATATTTTAGCCTGGAATATAAACCAGTAGTTAAGTAAAAAGAAGGTAAATGAACATTCTAAGCTCAGTAATGCCAAATAAACTAGGATGATCATCATTAAAAACACAGAAATTACCCTCTATAGACATAACTTATATTAACTTCTGATATGATTCTTTTTGGTGTTTTCCTCTTTAAATCATAGTGCCACTGAAAGACACCTTGAAATCACTGCTATTCAGGAAACCAAAATAAAACCATGTTTACAGCTAAAATTAAGTTATTGATTTCAATTCCATAAGCAGAAATACACAAACGGCAGAGCTCAGCATTTCCAGAAGTGTACTCAAGTCATGTTCCCAGCAATCAAGAGAGACCTAATCAAATTTTTTCCTCTCAAAAATAATGATCTTGGCAGATTTTTTAAAATAGCTTGCCAGGCTTTGCTGTTCCTGTGGATATCATGTGCTTACAGTGATCCAAGTGAGCTCAGATGCATTTGTGTCTCACTGACACATTTTCCCAGCCCCTGTCCTTGTGCCTGCTAACTGCTGAATGAGATCTTTCCAAGTGCACTGAAATAACAGCAATGATGTGACTGCAGCAGTCACACTGCTGCCCCCAGGGAGCAAGCCCTGCTCACAGCTCACCTCTGAGACTTTGCCCCAGTTCCTGGCTGTTAATTCCCAGACACTCTTGGATCACACAGCTCTGCCTGGACTACCTCTCCTCCTTGTCCTCAGCCTGCATCACCAGCCCTCACTTTTTCTTTGGCTTTCCATGTGATGTGAGAGCACTGAAAGGAAGGCCACTTGGCCACTTGCTCTGCCTCATCTCAGCAGCCCACTCCTTTGTGCAGTTGGCTTGTTTTCCTACTCCTGCTTCTAAATCTTTCTCTGGTGGTCCAGTACATCTAGTTTTTGCTAGATAAAATGTTTTTATGAAATGCTTTTATTATCAAATGCTTTGTAGTCCTTTGCACTAAAATTACTGCAGAATAATGTATTTATTTAACCATTTAGGAAGAGCAGAAGATGTAAAAAATTCAGAACAGCATTTTCTATTTTAGTTGTCCATAGCTGGGCATCTAAATTAAGTTATATTAAAAATAAATAAATAAATAAATATTAAGAAAAACCTCAAACCACACCACAAATGAGATTTTCAGTGGTGCTGAGAACACTTTATCATGATTGCTCTCATTATTCTCTACAGAGATCACTTGGATGGAAAGTGGCATATAAGACACCAATAAAACTATGATAAGTCTGACTGAAGATGACAGCATCTGTTCACACAGCCTTATTCCAGTTGAGTAAGATATACCAGTTGGGAAGAAGGCTGGATCAGAGTCCTGGTTCTTATTGTTAGACCTCATGTTGCCTGAGAGTGCCATCAAACTGCAATAATCACACACATGCCAGGGAAGTATGTCAGGGCCATGGGCAAGGAGCTCCCAGTGAAATTTCAGCCAATTATTTAGACTATGTTAACATGGACTTGCAAAGTACTTGAAATAGCATATGACCAAGTGCTCACACATACCCACACAGCCACTGTGGGTGGAAGCAGTAGAACACATCTCTGTGTGAGGGGTTTGACTGCCAAACCACAGTGCACCATGAACCACTTTTGTGCTCATGAAGCTTCACCAGCTTGAGTATACCCCATGAGTTAGTTGCCCAAGAGAGGGTGGCCAACTGGCCTATGCTCTTCAGATTACCCTTCCACTTTTCTTTATATAGCTAAATGTATCTAAACAGCTTGGTGGTATCCCTTTAACTGGTTAATGAACTTTAAATAACAGCTATACTTTAATCTAACACATTGATTATGTTTTCAAGTGAATTGTGATATTTGCTATCCCACCACAAAATATTTTTCCCTTTGACATTAGCTAGTTTTATACTTTACATTTTTTTCTTTCTAAAATGCAAACTTTATATACATTTCTTAACCTCTGTGTTTATGTATCTTATTGAATTTCTGAAAATTGGATTCATTTTCATCATTTGATTTGTTGCAGTGACTTCGGGCTGGCTGCCCAGCTTTAACAATGGCTGCTACCCTTGGATGACAGCCTGACTGTTAATTATTTCCCTGCTGAAACTGCATTACTACAAAATAAATTTTCTTATAATGACATTAAGTAAAGACCATAGAAACCTGCCCAGCATTAGAAATCTTCTCTTGGTTGCTGTTTTATGTTTTTTCCTCACATCATCTAAATCAAGAATGAGATATCATTTGATGTTTTACCAGCTCATGAATAAACAGGCCTTCTGTTTTTCTTGAGGCAAATATAACATCAGCATTGAAGCAATTATCAAATCACAGGCATTATCCTGCAATCCTTATAAATTCAATCTCCCAAATTAGGCAACCTGTTTAAGCACAAAAAGGTTGAATTATATAGGGCTAAGGTTCACAGTGTCACCATCCTTGATTAATAGAGTATAACAGATCTTGTTTCTTTATCCCCAGACAAGCCTTGCTATATAAAAAGTTTTAATAAAATACTTATTACTCCTCTTTACAAATGTGACAATTGTTATCCACAAAACCACTTGTCAACCAGTCGAGACTGCAGTGAAGGAACTTGAGGTGAAAGTGCTGTCCAAGAGGAGAATATGTCTAATTAAAAATAAACACCCTATAGGTTCACTGTTAGCAAAACTGAAGAGCCAACAACATGTATTTTGGGTTGCTTATATCACAGTCATGCAATTATGCCAATATGTGATCATGTCAAAAAAATTGCTTTCCTCTGTTAATTTAGGAAGAAGGTAAATTATGAAGTCATATTGCTTGGTCTTGCTGGTGGTGATGTCATTGTGTTGCTGAGCAACAGAAAAAGGATTAATTCTGTTATATTTTCACCATTCCGAAGTCTGCTCCATCAGAGCAGCCCCTTCCCTTTAAGCTATATACATGAGGAAAAATAAACCACATTTTTTCCAGCAGAAATACTGCAGAGGTGTTGATTTACCACCGAGAATGTTAGAGTTGGGGAGAGTCATCTATATTCTGTTCTTTGCTACATTAATCCAATTCCATTTTAGCTAAGGGCAGCCTGATGTTCATTATTCCTCAATAAGGTAGCGCTTGCTTGCCAAATAATTGCTTTTGCAATAGTTATTGTGCATCTAAATATTTCTTCATATGTTTCCTGTTGCACAGTCCCAGTGTATTTTTTAAGAATATTTTTTTTTAACTTTTTCATTGGTTTGAAACCTCTCATTGCAATTTAATGATGAAGAATAAAAGAAGCAATAGGATAATACAGTTTTGGCAAGTGTTTTTGGTTACTTCAGATAATTATTTTTTTCCTCAATTACAGACCAGTGAAGTCAGAAGGTTTTATAAATTAGAACTCAAAAAGAACATCATAGTAGGTAATAGAGTAAGTCTGGCTTTTTACATTCTTGTTTTAAATTGAGATTTTACTACCTGCTCCTGCACCAACCTCTTTCCTTTATCTTTGCCCAAAAAGGTTTGACTGTCAGTCTCAAAATTTAATTCCACTCCAGATCAGAGACACTGTTTTGCACGTTTTTATTCAGCACACACAACTCTGGTGTCAGACTTTCCAGCTGCTCTGGAGTACAGCCTGGTACAAAACATGCAATTCCAGCCACATTCAGAGTTTCACTGTGCTTGGTGTGGCACAGAGAGAGAAGACCATAGACTCACAACCTAAGCAGCTACAGCAGATGAGTACCAAAGGGACCAAAGCTGAAAGCATGAAATAAGTATGGAGTAAAGGAGAGAGGCAGTTATTCAACTGTCATGCCAGCCAGGCCAGTCAAAGTGAAAAATATCCCCAAAACTGCACCACTCGAACCCCAACATATCCCTCAAAGGCTGTGTTTCTTACAAAATCACTTGCAAGAGCTATTATTGCTTCACTCCCTGGGAAAGAATATACACTATTGTCTGGCCTAATAATGACATTGAGATACTCTAAGTATCTGGACTCAAATGTTCGCATTTCCTGCAGCAAATGCTACTTTGTTCTTTAATTTCACAGAGATAAAAACCTGTCTGTAACAGGGCAGAGAATACAGATGCGCATACCAGCAGAAAACCATTTTCCCCAAGTGATGTTTTTCAGTGATGAGTTATCAAAATATTTCTACCTGGTTCCCATTACCATTTGTGTATTAGTTTGGCTTCTTGAGCCCACTTTAAAAATAAAGAACTTTACTGTTTATCTGTTTCTAATTCTTTCTGTAAGACTTATTCTTAGAATCATAGAATCACAGAATCATAGAATAGTTAGGGTTGGAAAGGACCTTAATGTCATCCAGTTCCAACCCCCTCTGCCATGGGCAGGAAAACCTCACACTAAACCATATCACCCAAGGCCTCGTCCAAACTGGCCTTGAACACTGCCAGGGATGGAGCATTCACAACCTCCCTGGGCAGCCCATTCCAGTACCTCACCACCCTAATAGTAAAGAATTTCTTTCTTATATCCAATCTAAACCTCCCCTGTTTAAGTTTTAACCCATTACCCCTTGTCCTGTCACTACAGTCCCTAAAGAACAGTCCTTCACCAGCATCCCCATAGGCCCCCTTCAGATACTGGAAGGCTGCTATGAGGTCTCCACGCAGCCTTCTCTTCTCCAGGCTGAACAACCCCAACTTTCTCAACCTGTCTTCATACAGGAGGTGCTCCAGGCACCTGATCATCCTCGTGGCCCTCCTCTGGACTTGTTCCAACAGTTCCATGTCCTTTTTATGTTGAGGACACCAGAACTGCACACAATACTCCAAGTGAGGTCTCACGAGAGCAGAGTAGAGGGGCAGGATCACCCCCTTCAACCTGCTGGTCACGCTTCTTTTGATGCAGCCCAGGATACGGTTGGCTTTCTGGGCTGTAGCACACACTGAAGCTGGCTCATGTTCATTTTCTCATTGACCAACACCCGCAAGTCCTTCTCTGCAGGGCTGCTCTGAATCTCTTCTCTGCCCAACCTGTAGCTGTGCCTGGGATTGCTCCAACCCAGGTGTAGGACCTTGCATTTGGCATGGTTCAACTTCATGAGGTTGGCACCGACCCACCTCACAAGCGTGTCAAGGTCCCTCTGGATGGCATTCCTTCCCTCCAATGTATCAACTGAACTACACAGCTTGGTGTCATCGGCAAACTTGCTGAGGATGCACTCAATCCCACAGCCCATGTGGGTTCAACAAAGATGTTGAACAAGACTGGTCCCAACACCGCTCCCTAAGGGACACCACTCGTTACTGGTCTCCAGCCAGACATTGAACCGTTGATCACAACTCTTTGCATGTGGCCATCCAGCCAGTTCTTTATCCCCCGAGTGGTCCACCTATCAAATTGATGTCTCTCCAATTTAGATACAAGGATGTCATGTGGGACAGTGTCGAACGCTTTGCACAAGTCCAGGTAGATGACATGAATTGCTCCACCCCTGGCCATCAGTTACGTAGCCCCATCATAGAAGGCCACCAAATTGGTCAGGCAGGATTTTCCCCTAGTGAAGCCATGCTGGCTGTTACCAAGCACCTTGTTGGTTTTCATGTGCCTTAGCGTGCCTTCCAAGAGAACCTGCTCCCAGATTTTGCCAGGCACAGAGGTGAGACTGACTGGTCTGTAATTCCCCGGGTCATCCATTTTCCCCTTCTTGAAAGTGGGGGTTACATTTCCCTTTTTCCAGTCGTCAGGAAGTTCACCTGACTGCCATGATTTTTCAAATATGATGGACAGTGGCTTAGCAACTTCATTCGCCAGCTCCTTCAGGACCTGTGGATGGATTTCATCAGGCCACATGGGCTTGTGTATGTTCAGTTTTTTAAGATGGTCTCAAACCAGATCCTCTCCTACAGTGGTCCTAGGGTCTTCATTCTCACAGTCCCTGTGTCTGCCTTCCAAGACTTGGGTAGTGTGGTCAGAGCATTTGCCAGTGAAGACCCAGGCAAAGAAGTCTGTAAGAACATCAGCCTTCACCAAATCCTGTGTAGTCAGTTCTCCCCATAGCTTAAGGAGGGGGCCTATGTTGTCCCTAGTCTGTTTCTAATTTGCTACATACCTATAGAATCCCTTCCTTTCATCCTTAACATCCCTAGCCAAGTTTAATTTTAACTGGGCCTTAGCTTTCCTAACCTGGTCCCTAGCTTCCTGGACAACACCCCTGTATTCTTCCCAGGTTACCTGTCCTTGCTTCTACCTTTTATAAGCCTCTTCTCTAAATTTTGTAGCACTACTAAAGTAGCAAGGAAATACACAGGTATATAAACAACAGACTGTTTTAATCCTTTCATCCCAATCACATCAAGAGACTAGTCTATGGGAAGAGCTAATGATCCAATCAGCATAAGAACATATTACATATTGGAATTTTAATAGATAATCTCTAGATGCAGATTTATCGTGTAATTATACAGTGGGAGAAACTGAATATTTTTATATGATTGCTTTTTCTGTTGACGTAGACTCTTGCAATGATCTCTTTAGCATTTATATTCCTAGTTGCATTCAACACATGAGGCTTTGGATGAATGTTAGTCAACAGGGTGTCCTCCAATGAGAACGGCAGGAAGGTGGCTATCATGAAAAGAAGTATGCTACAAATAGGTACAAAGGGGTTTCAAGCCATAGTATCTCTTTGCATTCCTTGTTAACATGGTTTTGGCAAGTTGTTTTCCTGCAGTTCACCAGCTAATGCAATCTGTGAATGATATAGCCCCCAGCAGTTCAGCAGTCAAGCAAAGTGAAATGACAATATACAATGAATCAACAACTCCTCACTGAAATGACAATAAACAACGAATTAACAACCTCTTGTTATTGCTTCCTTGAATCTGTGGCTTCCATATTGTTTGGATTCCTGCTCTATAAATCACACACCAATCTGCTTCCACTCCCAATAAAATCAGAATTAGGCAATAACTGACACAGCACAGTTATACCTACTTAGTCACACATTTACTTGTTTCTGCCAGATTTTGTACTGTTCAGTCCCAACAGGCCTAAAAGAGAAATATAATTAGGTGTGAAACAAGAACCAAACCCACAAGTACTTGTCCCAGCATATATTACCAGCTGCATCTGATGGAAAGGACTGTCTGTTGCTGATGCTTGGAAACACATTTTAAGTTTAGGGTTTCAAATCCATCTCAACAGAAATATAAACTTAAGCAAATTCTACTCTGTACTTCTCATTACATCCTCCTCCTCTCGGCACTTGATTTTGAGAAGCATGCGGTAGCAAAAGGTCACCATTTCTACCTTAAACTCAGCCAAAACAAGGTAACTCCTGCACAGTCATCTGTAGCTCTGCACATTCACACAAGAGCCCAGCAGCCAGACAGCAGCACTGACACATTCCCTCTGCTTTCTGCACCAGGCTAGGAGAAGAAACCTCTTTCTTTTGTCTTTGTAGGTGCCAGAGGTGCCACATCATCCACACATCTTTGCTGGGCTGTTTTTTGAGAGTCCCTCCACAACAGCCCATCAGAACTGGCACACCACAGCAGTGAAGAAATGAGCTGTTAACATTAAAGTGGCTGGTCCTACCTCTGTACAGAAATATCAGTCACAACCCTCTTTGCTACTCCTGAAATTGGGAGACAAAGATATATGAAAAAATGGGTTCCTGAAATTGTCATAATGTATTTATTTAACAGAGAATGACTTTCATCCATTTTCTAAACAGGAAGTATTATTTCTAAAAATTAGAAACAAAGTCATGATCAAAAACACACACATAGAATAACTTAAATAAATATTTTCCTTTTGAAAGTGACTGAAGTATAGGATAAATAAAATGTAGTATATTATTCTGGACATTCTTCATAAACAGTTCATATCTAATAGTTTCTCCATTAAGTATTCAGATAATCAATATATAATAGCTAAACTACTCTGGCACTGACTGGGTCTTTAGAGGAATAAGTTGGGTGGTAAAAAAGATTTCACTGAAGAATAAACCTATAGAAATTAGTTTTCTTAATGTTCATACATTGCTAATCCTCTGTTCCCTAGGAAACGCTTTCTCTCCCTTCTGTTTGGACTTAACCTACAGCAAACTGGGTTTACCTGAGTAGGGCTGGAAGGCTTTGGTGCCACTGCTTAGTTTAGCTAAGGGACTAAGCAGCACTGGAAAACATTAGGGATCTTCCAAAAGCCAACATTAGCCTACTGAGGCTAAGCTTCTAAGAAAACCTCCTCAGAGTTGTTCTTTGCTCCTACAGGGGAAGGTATTCATTCAGTCACCCCACAGATAGTTTCAACTGGCTAAATCTAGCATCTGTGAACATCTATATGTTGCTTGCACAAGGAAAGAATTTTGCTATAGTGCATAAATTAATCTAGGTCAACAAGGCAGAGGCTGTGGTGTCAATCATGTGCCAAGGCTTGTCATATAGTTCCTATAGTTCCCAGTTTAGCCCAGGGGTTACTGCTGAGATTGACTTAGCACATAGGAAACCCACTATACAGCACTGCAAGGACCAAAGCAGCAAAATATATCTTTAACATAGATATCTCACAGTGTAGGATAATGTATAAATAGCAGTCTTTGCCTGCACCAGAGTGGACTGCAATAAGTGGAGCTGATTCCTCTCTTCATGTCACACCCCATATATAAAGAATATATCTATAACTCATAGTATTTAACATTATCTAGATAGGCAGAGAACAACTTTTAATTCACTGCATTAAACATTAGCATTTGGTTAAGAAACTGAGTTGAAAAATGAGTTTCCTTCTGGTCTATTTCATTAATACTACTTGTCCACAAAATCAACACTTCAATAGTGCACACTCCACCTAAAACAACTGAGCAGCTTTGACAATGATCAGATCCATCCTAATTTGAACCTTCATCTGGTCAAACTTTGTATCTGCTTTTCTGAGAATGCCTTCTCTTTCTTGTCACTGAAATATTGCCAAGCCTAGCTATTTCACCTCACATCTTATTTATTGTATACACTAAAACCTCAGTTCCTGTAGGCAAGCAGTTAAAATCTTAGCTTCCCTTTGCAGAGTTTCTAAGTCTCACACTTGCAGCAAAAGGCTTGAAAACATGAATCATATCAGCTTAAAGAAAGCAAATAAAAAACCCTCAAAGGCACTTATTTAACAAAATTCTCACTTTTACGACAAGTTCATAATTTGAAGAGGAGAGGCAGGTGTCATCTGACTCATGATTTCTAAGTCCTTGGCGTTCAAAAGTAAGGATTCCTCCTCACCTTTTTCCACTTCTGCTTTTCTACTCTTGTATTTTGCATGAGGAACGAAGATGCCCAAATTTCTGGTAGAAATCATCTTCAGCATGATTAAGAGCTTCCTCATCTATGTAGACAGCAGGTCTCCGGGAAGCCAAGAAGTACTGAACTTTTCGCAGGCTCCATCCCATCACGTACTTCAGCCAGCCACTGACAGCAGCTGTAGACCTGCCAACACCAGCGTTGCAATGAACATAGACAGTGTGTCCATTCTCCAGTAGCCCGTGCAAGAGGCAGACAGCTTGTGGCAACATCTGTATTCTTCCTAAGGTTAAAAAACAAGACATGTTGATTTGCACTGGAGGAAGTTAGACTCACAGTTGAGATTATGCCTGAACAGCCTGATGAACTGTGGACTGTAATGGTAAACCTGACATACTTAAGGGTTTGGGGTTTTTTTTCAAATAACCTTCTACCCAAACTTAGTTTTTTCTTGCAACGTAGACTCAGATCAGAAAAAATCTATAAAATGCCCCAAGTCTTCTCTAAATATACATTCTGATTAACACTGAGAGGGTGGCATATATGTTCTCACAGGAACTGAGACAAGGTAGCAAACTACATTAAACAGCGCATCTTACATAGCGTTAAAGTTAGCAAGCCAAAGATGAAACAGGTTTTTTTTAGTACCAGAGGTTTGTGAAGCTACCTATGTACTATTGCTTTTCAAAACGTTGTAATAAAGGCCTTTATACCAATAATAAGGGAGGGAGAGCAAAAGAGTATTTTCCTATCAACCTAATACTCATACAATTAAATTGTGTACCAAGCATATGGTTAAACAACACAGAATAGTTTTTATCACTCCCAAAGGGATGAATACACCATATTTTCTGATGCCTTTTCTCCCTGTTACCCTGGGAAATGAAACATCAGAGCCTAACTTTTCCTCATGGCACAGGTTAGCACTGACATTAAGCCCTTTCAAATCCCTGTTTTAAGGGCTCCTCTCTTCCCTGATGTCCTACTACTGATATGACAGCTCTATTTGTGGCAGCAGTATTTCACTCTGTTGAAAGTACTCTCTTCTTCTGGGAAGTTACTCATTTGACAACATGCACACTTTCTAACCTTCTGGTTGGAAACAAGGTTTTGAACTGAGCATTCCAATGGAGGAATTAAAAATAGTAATTTGTGTTACAACATCAGGTGCTATGCATATTCTAAATTAATTACAAATAATTATATAAATGACTGTATGGAGATTCATCAGACTGGGGTACTACAGCTAAAGAAAAACTACTCTGGGGGAAAAGGGAATAGCAGAGACAGACATACAGCACTGTCTCTTAATTTTTAACCACCAGGATGGCAAGCTGTCCTGCTGTGCAAGCTTGCAGTCTTCCACATAGAGAGTACACTTTCATTACATGGGCTGAATTCAAGTTCAAAGCAAAACCAGTCAAACAATTATCAATGTCAGATGGCTTTAAACTCAAATACACATGCACTATCAGACACAGAGTACTTTAAATGGCCTCTCTGCCTAGAAGCAAATACAAATGATTTGTTAGAGATAATACACAGCGAAATTGTACCTTGTGTGTTAGCTTTGTTTTTATGCAAAATTTAAACAAAACAAAAAACCCACAAAAAAAAACAACCCCCAAACATTCATTAAACTGGCAGATCAGCATTCATTTACTGCAAAAATGGCCTAAGCATTATCACCTTCAGTGCTCATATCGGGGGTTGGCATCCAGACATAGGCAAGACCTTCCTCTTTGTATAGTTTCATGAGGATTTCAGGGCTCATGGGTTCTGGGTAGCGGTTGCAGCCCCAGGAATTCTGAACAATGTCCCATTCGGTCTGGAAGTTCATCACAGCAGTAATACCCAGCTCATGCTTCAGCTTGATGGTCACATGCTCCAGCTGCCGAGGGCAACTTCCCAGCCAGATGTTTGGCAGAATTCTAGCATTGAGAAAAAGTTGCAGTGGTATTGATTAAAATATCTGAACAAGGAAACTGTCAAGCGTCATTCAGGCTCCAAACCTGCTTAGCATCATCACATGAAAACTGATAAGTGCAGCGTTTTCATGTCATGCAGTAAGCAGTTTCTTATTTCATTACAGTTGACTTGGTAATGTTTGATGCTGGGGATCAAGTTCACAACCTACCACAAAAAGCCAGACAGTCTGAGAAAAAAATCAGAGTGTAATTAGTGTGCTGGTCTCCAAGGCATCCATCATTAAGCTTGCCACAGAAGCTTACTAACCTCACAGACTAGAATAAGAAAACTCTGACAATTCATGCAGTTTGTGCCAAAAAAATAGACCTAAAAGATTCACATGATCCAGACCTGAATTACGTTATTAAATCAAACACATAGATCTATTCTAGCTTTGTAGCTACCAAAATAATAAGCAGACAGAAAAAAAACCCAAAACAAACTACCCTCCCTCCCCCCCCCAAAAACCAAACCACAATACCAGAAAAACAAAGCCAAACCAAAAAAACCCACAACTTAAACTACCCTTCTGTGAGGAAAATAAGAAATTAATAAGTAATTTTCTTTCTCTGGTCTTGTGGAGTCTAGCAGGAACAAAATGAAGAATGAGAATACATGCCTAGCTATCCTCAAGGTCTGAAGAATCAGAAATTTTGCAAAGATCAAGAGGTATGTGTGGAATGGATTAACATCCATATTTCTGGTACTTATGTACATCATACTTCAAGACTTCTATCATTTCCCATTGTTAATTATCATAAAACTACCGTATGTTCTAACAGGTTTTGACATAAATATAAACTGAATATTAAGAGGCCTGTTTTCAAATTAGGTTTTTTAATCCAGACTTTCATTAACCTCTCTGGTAAGTGGGAATGCTCAAGCTAGTTATGCTAGATTTTGAGCATTTTTGAGACACACCCTTCCTCTACCAGTATGTGGGGTTGTGCCTTGAATACAGCATTTGCCATGGGGCTGGTATATGCAAAGTGGGCAGTGAAGCCCAGACTGAGGGCTGATGTGCTAAAAACCTGCCTTTTGATTGTAAACTGAGAAAACCAACAACAGTTTATTGTTACCATGGAATAAATATGGAACACTTCTTTCTTAAAGGTGAGCATGTGTTACAAACACATTAGTGCTTTATTACAGCCAAGTTTTAATTGTTCAGCTGTTCTCTACCTTGCATTGCAGACTGGCAGCTTCTAAAAAAACAGAGTAGCAGAAGTATGACACAACCCTCTCACACAAATCAAACACCTCAATGTCACAGCAGCTGGTTTCTAGGGTTTCGTTTGTTGGGGTGGTTGGCAATCAAAGAAACATGAGGCAAGCAAACTCTTTTCTTAAGCACCCACAAATAAAAAGTTAATCAAAGGTTACTTAGGAGGTGATCTGACTGGATGACTCAACTGCCCTTTTCTACTTTAGTCTCAGTGGTGACAGAGAATGTTGATTAAATTTGATCTCTCTTTAAATACTATGAAAAGTGAAGGACTGGTAGAAAAAGAGAGGAATACTCAGTTACAAGTGTACATTCTATAAACAAGGTCTCTTGATGAGAGCTGCTAAAAATAACTGCAATTCAGTGGTCAAATAAAAATTTGTTTCTTCCTATACTTAGCATCCAGTCTAACTTGCAACTCAGAATTTTGTTTTAGATTTTCTTCCCCTTTCCCCTTTTACACAAAATCTACCAAAGATTCAACTTCTATGGGTATTTTCCAGCTGTCATCACACTTAAATTATTTTTAATGATGTATTTATACATTGCACTTGGTTGTTTTCCCCCAGGACCCTACAGAGCCTAGATTAAATAATAACAATTCACTATGAATGCATCTGAAACAACAAATGCATTCCATTTAATCAATGTATATGCAAATAGTCTTCCCATCTTTAAGGAGAAAATGAATCTAAGGCACTGGAAGATTGGCATCCCAATCCTTATTTTTTAATGGCACAGGAGGAACAGGACAATTAACAGCAAGGGGCTTCCTCCAAAAGCTGACATTCCCACCCAAAACCACTTCGCAGTTCTGCAGGGGGCTAACAAGGAAATGCAAACCTTGCCAAATAATCAGCTGATGCACTGGTAAAGAAGATCACTACTGGCGCCTCCAGGAAAAAGTGGCAGGTCATAGTAGTTGGTGACTCTACTTTGAAAGGCACAGAGGCACCCATGTGTCGGCCTGACCCAGTCTCAAAGGAGGTGTGTTGCCTGACAGAGGCTTGAATAAGGAATGCTGCTGAGAGATTGCCTGGTCTAGTGAGTTCCGCTGACTATTACCCACTTCCCATGGTCCATGTGGGTGCTAGTGATACTGACAGCACTAGCCTGGGAATCATTAAGGACTACAGAGCCCTGAGAGAAGTGGTTAGGGGCTCTGGGGCTCAGATAGTTTTTCATCAATTCTCCAAGTCAAAGGGGATGTTGTGGTTTAAACCAAGCCACACAGAGCTCATTCACTCACTCCCCCCCCTTGCTCCCCCGACTCCTGGAGATCTGGGAAGGAGAATCCAAACAATGTAGCTACCACGGGTTGAGATAAGAACAGTTTAATAACTAAGGTATAACACAAATCACTACTGCTACTACTAATAATAATGATAAAGCCAATAACAAGTGAAGAGAATACAACACCTCACCAGCCGCTGACCCATTACTCACCCCACCCTGCACGATCGAGCACTGACTGATACCTCCTCCATCCCCTCCAGAGCACTAGCCCTTCTGGGTAACTCTCGGTTACCTCCAGGGCATGACGTGCTATGGTATGGAATACCTCTTTGGCTAGCCTGGGTCAGGTGTCCTGTCTCTGCTCTCTCCTGGCCTCCCCTCCTCCCTGGCAGAGCATGAGGCTCAGAAAAGGCCTTGGACAAACCAAACATTTGAGCAGTAACTCAAAACATACTTGCTATCAGCAACCGTTCTCAGCCTGAAAGTCAACACACAGAACTGCACCAGCTACCAAGAAGGAGAAAAAATGACTGCTACTGCTGAACCCAGGACAGGGGAGAACCTTAAAAAGGCTAGGTGGATTTGCCAGGTTAATAACTGGTTAGAATGGTGGTGCCATAGTCAGGGGTTTGGTTATTTAGAACTTGATTTGGGAGGCCAGGTCTACTGGAGGCTCATGGAGCTGGTCTGACAAAGGGGAAGAACTGCTTTGGTAGGAGGCTTGCCAGGCTGGTCAAGAAAGCTTTAAACCAGATGTGTTGGGGGAGGGGGGCATCATTCCATCCCAACACACCCAGTCAGTTGCCAGCACCTGTAATAAATGCTTGGAGCGATCCAGAGCTATTTCAGCTGCTCCAACCAATGAGTTGGTTTCATTTGGAGCTCAGCTCAGATGCCTCTATACAAATGCCCATAGTATGGGGAATAAACAAGAGGAATTAGAGATGTGTGCATGTCTACAGGGGTATGATATCACTGTTGTACAGAAATATGGTGGGTTGGCTCCTATGACTGGAGTGTTGGAATGGAAGGTTAGAGGCTCTTTAGAAAAGACAAGGCCGGGCAGGCAGGGAGGGGGAGTTGCTATTTATGTTAGGAATAGGCTGGAGAGTATGGAACTCTGTCTGGAGACAGGTGAGCAGTCAACAGAGAGTTTGTGGGTCAGGGTTAAAGGGAGAACAGCGATGGGAGACATTACTATGTGGATCTGTTACACACCGTCTGATCAGGAGGAACCTGTGGATGAAGCTTTCTGTAGACAGATCGGAATCAGCTTCACATTTGCAGGCCCTTGCTCTTGTGGAGGACTTCAACCACCCTGATATCTGTTGGAGGGATGGTACAGCCCAGCACAAGCAATTCAGGAGGTTCCTTGATTGTGTAGAAGACAACTTCCTCTTGCAAGTAATAGAGGAGCCCACAAGGAGAGGTGCCAGGCTTGACCTCGTGATCACCAGCACAGCAACTTTAGCTTTAGGGATCTAATTCACAGGGAGGGTAACCTGCCCCAGGGAAGACACCACATTGCTGCATCGGGCAGTCAACTCCTTCTCAATGAAGCACATGCTTGTGCTGCTGCTTAAGCACATCCTGTGTTACTTTTGTTGATAAAGGTTTAAGGCAAATGGGCAGCAAATTAAAATTTCTTTAAAATGGTGGGCTGTAAGCTGGTAAGCTCAAGTACTGTTTTCCAGACCTGTTCAATCATCAGTGTACTTGGAGAAGGTGTCTTACAATCTCTCCTAAAATCAGTCAACCCTTCTGAGGAGTCACAGCTCTTACAGAAAAGGGTAGGATTCAAGCCTTTGGGGAACATATTTCATTAGAACACCTATCAGATACAGTATTTCAGACATCCTTTTATACCTATATAGTTGCCAGCTTTAATCAAGAAAAAGGACTTTACCAAACTAAGGAAAAATACTCAGGTATTATATTAGCAACAGAATGATCTATCAACTATGCCATTTGTTTATATCAGTAATATTTTTGACCAATGTCCAGCATATTATTTTAAATAAGAAGAGATGGACTGATTCATCCTTCAGTGCCAGGTCAAGATGGAACCTGATGTTAAAGCTTCTAATGCACTTTAGTTGTCTGCACCAGTCTTCCTTGGATATCACTAAGCATCTGATGACAGCAAGATGAGCGCTAATATATAGATATAACAGAGCAATTTAGCTGAAACAACAGCCGTGTCCTCTCTTAATGCTTTTATTTCTTAAAGGTGTAGCATGCAACCATACCTGCATGTAAGTTGCAAGAAAACTTCTGCATCCCCAGAAGAACAACATATATAATTCAGTCAATTGACCCCAACATTTTGTGGTGCTCATATGCATATAGAGTGTTTTTTGCATTATGGAATGTTATTACCTTAACACCACTACAAGCAAGCAGCCCAAGGGGAATGTAGGCCTGAAGCAAAATGCAGAGATGTTTTTTGCAGCACTGTAACTATTGGGGACTGCTTTCGGTTACAGTGCGTTCCTTTTCCCCTCCCTGATGGTACTAGAATAGAAACTGCTTCAGAATGTTTTTATAAGGTGGATTATTAATGGAAAATTATGATCTGTCTTAATCAAAAGCTTGCATTGACACTTTCCACATTTAACCAAATTTAAACTACTTCAAAGACCGAATGTTTGATGAGAAATAAAGGGAGGCAGACAGAAGGCGGGAAAAAACCTCCTACCTCTCTTTCCCTCTCATTTGACACAAAAGAGGCTCCCCAAAAGTGTTGCTTTGGACATAATCAAAATGAGAATACAGGAAATCCTACCAGCTGTAGCTGAGATGTTCTTTTGTCTTTTCTCTACTCTCTGCCCTTCACACATCACTTTAAATTGCTGATACCACTGGATTATGATGACCCAGAACTACCATCCTGCATGTGCTCCTTCTTTTGCCATTGGCATCCTTTTAACAACATACAGCAGCTTACTCTTAGGTACATGCATGCCTTCCCCGAAGAACCAAGTTAGACATTTCTCTTCTGGGCCTATTTTTCTTTTCTTCTGAACCTGTGACAGTAAAAATACTAAGAGCACTTGCTAGAAATCAGATGAGATTCCTGTACTTGTGTCAGAGCAACCTAGAAACATTACTTAGGTTGCTATCTAATGTCCTGAAAAGCATCTACAAACACATACAGATTTTGAAACCACCAAATTCTGTTCTCCAGTGGAAGATCTGAAAACTTTCAAATATTGTTTGATATGTAGAAAGCACACTGATAACTACCCTCACCTTCAGGAATAGTTTCTTAAAGTCCAACATGAATAGTACAGTCATAGGTCACACTGACATCTTGCCTCCATAATGGACAAAATGAACAGATTATTACTTTCTGCTATGCAAAATCCTTTTACCTATCCGAAAATTACTAAAACACACCCACACAGCCTTGTATTCTTCACACACACACTTGTTTGTCATATTTAAAGCACCTGATGATTTTTGTTTGCTTTTGGACTGTCCAGCTGGTCAACATCTTACTTAAGATGTTATGACTAGTAGTGGAAAGAGGTCTCACCATTTCTAAGAACTGAAAATTAGTTACTTCCTGTGTCTCAAAGGCTACATCCCTCTTTACAGTTCCCTGACTGTCCTTTTACAGCATGACACTGTTGGTCTACATTCACTATGGAATTTTGTTTTCAAGATCTCTCACGAGAGACAAGCCTACTCAAGAAGAGAGTAAAATCTGCCCAAAACAGAATTATTTAAGATTTTATTAGTTACTGCTGCTAGTGGTATCAAATAAAACTAAATGAAAATGAATATGCAGCAAACGAGCAAATGAGATTCACAGCTGATGAATGCATATCAGTAATGCATCATGCATTACTTGAAATAAATAATCTCAGTCGCTCATACACATCACTGGATTTTAAGCGAACTATAATAGGTTAGAAAGGGAAACAGTACATGCTTGCAGTGATGCTTGGTGAAAGTGTTGCTTTATAGAGAGGTCAAATGGTAATATCAGCCTGTACAAAGAAGTGAACTGAAAATAGAAAATTTACAGTAACATTCTGAAAATCAATGATCTCATTCTATGCACTCAAACTTTGAACTTTCTATTAACTTTTTAGTGTATTAAAAAAAAGATACAGAAAAAATAAAACATTCAAAATACAGTTAATACCAGCTATTTCTTGAGTATATACTTTCATATGAGGGCAGAGTGAAATGTTAGCTTTAAGAGGGAATTAGATGACTACTTAAAGGTAAAATATATGGGAAGGGCAAATCAACTGGCTTTATCTACATTAAAGAAGTAAAGAATCTCAACTTCTCTATAGTTTCACCTATAAAGCAACTACCAACAGCTGAGAAAAATGGCAGATTTTTTTTTTCTTTTTTCCATTTTCTAATTCTTGCAATCTTCCTCCAAGGTACTGACAACATAGATACTGGAACAGAGGTTTGGGCTTGTACAAGAATTTTGGCTTCACTACATTTTCTTTAAATAAAGGACAGAGAGATCTCTCAGCAAAATACTCCTTATCAATGAAATAATAATGTGGAACTGAGGGTCTACAACATGGTCATTTCACTGCCCATTGCTCAGCACACCTGGTTAAACAGCTGTGGTCTCAAACTCTTCTCCCGCTGACTTACCGAGAGAGTCTCCTTGCAGAAGACAAGCTGATGGAGGCTTTGTGATGAAAGGCTTGACTTAAGTAGGATTAACTGAGCACAGTCTGATGCACTCAATTGCCCAGCATGCAGAAAAGCACTACTGGCCAGAGTAGGAAGCAAAGTTTGATGATACCATGGTCTAACTCACAGGACATCAAGATCTAATAGCCCAGTCCTAATACAATCACTTTTATCAATAACGATGGAATAAATGTTCATAACCTTAGCAGAAGTCATCAGAGGAAAGTGCTGATTAATGATAAAACCATATTACACTGAAACAACACAGCTGCAGACCTTGTAAAAACTACTTATGGTTTCAAACAAAAAAAAATCATTTTTACCTCAATGGCAATGTAGAAGGAGCACAAATTGTTGCTTACAAATTTGTTCTGCTTTACCCCTGAAAACGTACAATTTATTGTGAAGTTAAAAATTCTGCCTCCAGGCTTTAAATGAGAATTAAACAGACTACAATGTTGTTCCAAGGTGGGGTTTTTTTTCTTATTTGGCACTGTGATGAAAAGTAATTAAGCTCTGGCAAATTTTCTTCTTAGATGTAATTTGGACTACTTATCTAGCCTCTCACATGGGAGCAGACTTGGAAACTAAAAAGAAACACCTGTTTTTATCACTTTAGAACAGCACTTTGTCATCTTAGCTATACGCAAAGTTTCTCAAGCCCTTGGATTCTGAGTGTTATGCTTAATAGGATCTGATTTATTTCACATTTTTAAGCTTATGCATGAATCTGGCATCAAACTACCTCATTTGCTGATATGCAGAGCAAATAAGCCATAAAGATTTAACCCCAAGCTGACAATGTCCTAAATAAAACCAGTTAAGAATAATATCAAACTGATAACTGAAATACAAGGTTACCCAGACATTCAGCTACAAAGCAGTGGTACAGTGCCCTCAGGTTCTGCTATCTTAGGAGTAGATTTCCATAGCAACAGCTTGATAGCACAAAAGGGCTTGGTTGACCCCTCTTCACCCACCGATCTGAATTTACAGCAGGTGGCATGGAGCCCTCTTCAGGTTATGAGACAAGGAGGAACCATGCTAATGCCCAAGCACAGCCCAGCTCTCCTACTCGTTCATAACCTTCTGGTGGATTCTACTAAGGGGAGGCCTGTAGGCTATGTCTGCTTTATGGATTGTCCTAGCTTTGAATGCCCCAAGGATACAGGGTAAGAAGTACACAAGCCACATAAAAGAAGTTTAGTTTAAATGGATCGCCAAAGTTTTCTGTTTATGGCCCCTCCTCCCCTTTCACAACCACCCCAAACATTCCTTTAGAGGGAGCATCACAGCTTTATTAGAAGAAACTCACAAAAACACTGTATAAGGAAAGCTTGCAGAGACAAAGGGCATTTCTAACACCCTACACCCAGCCACAGCAGGGAAAGTATTTCATGAAAACACCTAGACAACTGTGAAGGAAACCACATTCCACACTGCAAAAATGACAGCAATACTTGGACATATAAGCAGTGGCACAATGCCCCAGAGTCACAAAATAATCCTTCTATTGTATTCAGTATAAGTAGACCACCATAATGAGAAACGGGAAGGAAGAGAAACACCTGGAGAGCCCAGCAGAGTTCCAGAGCAATCAGAAATCTAGAAGGCAAGTTTTCAGAGAAATGATTGAGAGAACCAAGGGTTAAAATCAAAATGAAAACACTGAGATGTTCCATCCTCAAGCATCCTGTGATTCTGGGAGACAGAGTAGGAGTTTCCAAGCTTTTAAGAGATGGCTATAAAGGGGTGGGATGCTAATTAATTCTCCAAGTCTGCTGTGGAAAGGACAAGAAGAAATTAAATTGTGTTAAGAAAACTGAAGAATAGGGAAGCTTTTTAATGGTAGGAATAGTGAGGTAACTGAATGGAGAGTATCAGGGCTGTACAGTCTCATCCCTGAGATGGGATCATATTTAAGATCAGGCTGGATAAACCTGGAATGATTTAAATATAACTGAGACTAAGCTGGAGCAAGGAAATAGACTGGATGTTTTCTGAGGTCTCTCTGAGCCTACGATCTATGATACTATAATCATAAACTTTAATTTCCATCTTTGGGCTCACTATCTATATCAGTTTATCAGGCTCCATCTTAAATTAATTTACCCTCCCAATCTTCCCTGCCTAATTTGAAAGGTCATGCCAGAATTCAGACATCATTCCTTTGATGTCAGAAACCCTTTTCTAATTTACATCCTAAATTCATTCAGAAGCAATTAATATCCATTTGATCTTAAAGCAGGTTCAGTTTCAATAATTCTTCTTCATCGTTTGTGCTAATTCGTGAATGTCTTTTATAAATAGTAATATAGCCTCTTTCTCAGTCCTCAGTTAACTATCCTGTCCATCTATCTCAGACACCATAAGTCAAGCAATGGTAGCCACAGAGCTCCTGACAAGCCAATTTATTTAGCTTCAACTGCAGTGTCATAAAAGCTATACAGCCTGGTCAATTACTGATAGATGAGATAAACCAGCTTGATACAGCTGATGTCTTCCATGCCAGGACTAGAACAGGTTCCCGACTTGTGCCCCCTTGGGGAATGGAAGTGCAAAAGGGATTGTAAACCATCTTTGTTCTTCAGACAAAAGATCAAATTTATCTAACTCTGTAGAATAAGAGTGCATGCTCCAATAGATTCAACAGACTTGCTCTCATTAAGCTTGCAGTGCGTTTGAACCTATATAGGGAAAAAAACCCACACTATAAATAGTTCTCCCATCTCATTCACCTCCTTCCATTAAACAGCTTAAAGCCAATGAATTTATATCTTATACATTTTTATAATGTATTTTATCTCTACCCTAGATATAATCTAAAATAACTTGTCTCGGAGGATTTTAAGTATATGGCCAAAACTAAACTGTGGAAGATAAAATTTTAACCTCCCTGTATTCAAAGTGAAACATCTTATGTCATACTTCACTATATATTTCTATTGTGGAGATAAGAAACTAATTATTCACAAGCATACCAGTGCTTTGTAAGACAGAGTGTCCAGATCTAGCCTTACAGGACTTAGTCAGACTTCATTTTCAAACATACACTTGAGGTTTCTACTGATCCCTAAGGAACAGACTGAATACAGTACAAAGCAGGATTTCCCTTTGTAGAGAACTACTCTTCTCATACTTTCATTTGTATAAACATTATCTGAAGAAAATAATGTGCCAATCGCAAAAATCCAGCCTGAGAATCAAGTTCCAAAGCTTGCATTGAACAAACTGGAAAGGACTCCCCCATTGGCTTGTGAGGATTAATACTTAAATGCTCCAATTACAAAAGCTATGGTTGCCAATGGTTACTTCCTACATAGGTCTCTGTTAGGTTGCCAACATTCCCATTTGTTTTGAATTAGAATACTTGGAAACACAACAACAGGCTGCTAAACTAAGCCAGATCGTAATAAGCCATGAATTTCTTGGCATTAGGAATGAGAATTTCTAACATTAATGCTTAGCAATGGGAATGATGCCACTGCTGGCATCCTAAAGTTAAAGCATCTTAACAAAATTAACTTAAACTGCTACACATGAACTTTAAGTTAGTGCCTGAGAAGTTTTAGGAATTGCTGGTAAAAGTATCTTTTGTCTTCTTTCAGAGTTTACTTATTAGCAGCTGCTTAGAAACCTAGACTGTGAAAACAATAAAAGACCACTTTTCAAAATGTAGCATTTCAGATCCAGTGGAAATGCATTCCAGTGCTTCAGAAACAAGCACATATTCATGAAAACTGCATAACTGCAAAGCACAGTTTATAGCAAGGTGGCCTTGAGATCCACATGGCAGCATACACACATATGCACAAAATGCTGCAATCCCCTCAGAACTGCAACAGCCAGAGAAAGCAGCACATCCACCCCTTGTGGTACCATTCAAATACAACAGTCCTGAAGGGCTCTGTATCTGTGTTCAATCCAGCTAGCCTATTTATCAGAATTTTTAAACCCATGTAAGCTCATTTACATTAATTTTAATGAGGGACAGACACATTCTAGAGTACTACAGGCAGGGAACATCTTAGAAACACTGAGAAAAAAGGAATCAATACACACCACAGTCAGCTACATAAGTATCTAAAGTAATGTGTTCCCACAATAAAGTCAATCAAAGGGACAACAGCTGCTTGGTGCTACCATAATAAAATTGTCAGGAAACTTCATTTTAGCTAGCATAACTGGTTACTAGATTATAAACATTAAATTAGTAACTCTTGTGGATGAGTTACCAGCCTCAAAGTTTGAGGCTGAGACTATAACAGAGCTACTGAGAGGCCCCAGAAGGACTTGTGTAAGATTTCTTACACTGCAAAGTATAGTGGGATCTTTTAAAGAAGTACTGGATGTTTAAGGGAAAAAAAAAATCTGTATGACATAAATCCTATGAATGAGCAATGCTGTAGGTTTTATTGGAGGCCAAAGACTGACAAAAATAACCAAGGGTTGTCTATTTCTTAAGATTTCCTTCTTTTCCTAGCAATATCATCCCACCTGATTGGAAATTGAAATTGCAGGCATCTGAATTAATGTATTAAAGTGATCTACTGCCACTAAAGTTTATGTAAATGTGTTTACATTCTTGGCTGAAGCTTGACTTTGTAAATTTGTAAATCGTTACTCAGGCTGGATAGCCTTATTACCTAGAACTCAAATATATCTGAGAAGCTTTTTTCCTCCTTTCATCTCACCAGATCAAAGCAACTCATTATTACAGGGAGCTGAGGAATTCAGTCTTCTGTATTGAGAGCAGTAGCTGACACTGGGTTTAGGACTCGCTTGCACACAGCCAACCCTTCAACCTGGCAGCTGGATTGCAGAACAAACACTAGAGAAATTAGGGAAGCTGTATATCCTCCTTATCAGATCTTCACCTTGGGACAGTGGGTTTTGAAAGTGGCAATCCTGGAGAAGCTAGATAAACTAAAGTAAAATTTCTAGAAGCCCACCAACACCCACATGTATATACTAGTTCCTAGCATCCAGACCCAGAACTGAAAGACACAGGAATGGAGAGTCTTGCTGCTGCCCCACAGCTGATGAATGGAATTTCCTCATGAATGCTACCTTCCTGTTTCTGCTTGTTATCACTCACTTGAAGTTACAGGTAGGTAGATAGGAAAGTAGGTGGGCGAGTTGGTAGGGAGAAGAGAAGGAGAAGGTAGAAGAGGGGGGAGGAAGGAAGCTTCTACTTCATTACTGATTCTACATTTTCTTTAAAATCATCATTCTATTATTAGGTGTTTCACTTCAAAGAAAAAAAATATTCCATTTAAACTTACAAAACATGATCTATTAAACCAATAAAGGAAAATTTATATTTCTTATAACTTGGCAATGTCCGTGACATTTGACTCAATTTTTATCACCGTTCACAAGAGGGCATACATTAAACTTCTGAACAATAGCAGGAATCATGTACCTGACTCCCTGAAATTAAATTTCCCAAAGTACAAGCAGTTTATAAAGGAGGGGAAAAGAGATTTTCAGTTCAGCCTCTTAATATGTTCCCTGGGAAGACACAGTTCATTTCTTTGTGTTTTTGTTTTTTCCTGCAGAGAGAGAAATATATATGGGAAATTACAGTAGCAATTTGATAATCTCTATTTACTCTTGGGAAATAAAATACTTTTGTCTCTGAGCCAAACTCCAAAAAAACTAGACCTACATTCGTGTTTCCTGTCTAATAAATAATCTTTTATCCTGTAAATAGGATTCTGTACATTTTTATGCAGAGGAGCTTTCTTTAAATTATCTTGTGAATATATAAAGTATTTAAGCATAATAACTTGCACTTATATCTCTTAGCATTTATAAAAATTACTGAAAATAGAGGTAGAATTCATAACTTACTAGCTTCAGCTTGATGCTGGTTTAACTGAGGTATCTTTTACACTATCCCATTTCATTTGAGCTGAAACAACTATGCAGTTGTTTATTTCCAACTTTTCTGACTTGCAGGTTACCTCTTTCAGAAATAGGGAATAAGCTGAGCAAGCAGATATCAAACAGCTAGTAGTAATAAACTATCTGATGGTAAATAAACTATCAGCTTTTGGGAACTGCAAACTCTCTTGTTTTGAGGCTTTTTCTTCCATAAAAGTCAGCTGCAGGCTTGCTGGGGTAATCAACAACCTAGGAGTGGTGCCTGCTAAAAAACCATGGGAAGGGTAGACAGAGTGGGTCCACACTGGAAATACAAGTCCCTTGTTCAAAGGTTTCACCAGTTGTAAATTATGGAGTTAAATTATGGGATTCTGTGATTCTGTGAGTTCTTCTATTAAGTTCTGCTGGTAACAACCAAATACCTGAACTTGCTCCCTCCTGGTAGCCTAAATAGCAATACGGTTGAGTAGACTATCTCTGTTTTTGAAAAAGGGCTTCTGCTATCTTTAGATAAACTATATAAAGAAATGCCAGTGATTACAGAGCACCTAACGAATTAAAAAGCTAAGAGGAAATAAGTATCTGCAACATAACTGGAACATTATCTTTGGTGAAAGAGTGATGCTACCCCTTCCCCACCATCCCAGCTGTGAGCTAAATTGCCCAGGATTTCACAATCTCACTCAATTTCATTCACAGTCAGCAACATCAGCAAATTGCTTTCCAGTGGAAACAGAACTTTACTCCCTCACTGACAGCCTGAATGTTAAACAGTGAAGAGGCAGCAAAAAAAGCTGAAGACCTCCAGAAGAAATACAGACAAGGGGCAGGGAAGCACAGTAAAACAGAAAGAGAAATTAGGAGCATCAACATTTTTTGCTCCCTAGAAGTGATACCCCCCACAAAATTCATATTTACTAGACTATCAACTTTTGTCTGTTATATCCCACAGAGAGAAACAGTGTGTTTATTCCTCAAGGTTTTTCCATAGAGGATTTCCAATCCTTCTTCTAGCTTTTGCTCCCTGTGTCAACAGAACTGTAAGGTTTTCTTAGGACGTAAGGAAATTGCATGCAGCAACACACCTATAAAAAGATCCACTTTAAAGAGCAACCATGTTTGCAAGTATTACCCATTATAGCCAGCTGATGAAAGGCATTCATCTTCCCATCAGCAGCCAGTCTCTGCTTGCAGCCTTTTTATTAATTAAATACTCATTCCTAAATTATTATCCCTCTAAATAAATAACTCTCAATCAAATGTCCATTCCATATGCCACATATGAATGGCAGAATGGTAAAGAAAAATTCAGGAAAAAATCCAGATAAAACCCTCAAGATTATACAGACAGCATGTTAAGCTCCCCTTTAGCTTGTTGTGTCCTGTCACCCACTCACTGTTCAGAAATTACTTGGTTGAATTACTAGCTCTTTTGAGTTCAGCCCTCGTTTCAGGTTTTCTTCTAAAGCACCTCACAAGCCACAAGCTCCTCATATGTGAGTAAAACCCAGTTGCTTCCATGAAGCAGCCAGTATTTCCAGCTTTCCCTCTGTCACCTCACAATCCTCAGTCCAACTCAGCTACCCACATTTTACCAGGTTTTTTAAAAAATTTTTATATTTCCCAAATTCCCTGAGCTGACTAGGAGCACATTGAGCCATGTTCAGTTTACTTTATAATTTATACATAGAAATTATTTGGGTTCCAGAGGAATGACATGTCTAATAGCTGCTGCCTCAGAGAGCTGTGTGCCGATCTGGTGTTGCAAGCAGCAGGACTGCAGCTGTGGTCCCATTCCTCCTCCTGCTTCTACATACACCAGCACAGTCCAGCAGTGGCACTGCACACACCCCTTCAAGCCCAGCCCTGTGAATGACAAAATTACGTTAACTTGTGAGACAGAAGTATATAAAGAGATTTATTGCTGCAAAAACTCTTTTGCCTCATGGGCATTCTTGTTTAGGGTTTATAGCAATACTCTCAGGAAACTACTGCACACTCATACCATTTCAGAGTTTAGGGACACCAACTGGCTCTTCCTTGGCTGAGCCACGGGGCAGCTTGAAGGTCCTTGACATTACTTCTGAGTATGACTCAGAATTTATTAAGAAAGAAAAAAAATCTTCTTCAGATCTGTAACATCCAAAAGATTTCCTTTATCTCTCTTTGCAAGGATAAGGAATGGAAAGAACTTCACAACTCAGTTCTCCCTCATGAGGAGTGTAACAGTTAAGAAGGCAAATGACATAATGAAGGTGCTGTGGAAGCATCTCTTTCTACTACAGATGAGTGCTAGGCATTCCTTTCATGGCTTTAGTAATTCCTTAGCTGTGAAAATATTCTGTCCTTCATTAGAAACACATTCGTTCTCATAAAAAATGAAATCCATCGTGCTCTTACTGTTCAATCACTTATTATTCTAATTGCTCTAATAATCTAATGCAATGTAAAATACCACATTAAAACATTTATAAAATGTTCTGTTGCTTAGATTATATGTGTGAACTGTTCAAAGTTATTAATTCATCAATGACAGTATACATTGTAGCTTTATGGAAAGAAGAGTAAACACCCAGAAAAGCTGATGAATATTAATGATGCTTGCCAGGTAAAAAATCACTGACATAAAAACATTAACAGTTCATAAGTTTGTTATTTTTCAGTCCCATTTTGCTACCAAAATCATTCCCTCCCACAATTTTATCATTGTTTCACAGAGGATTTACCATTCATCAGCCAGTACTTCAACAGTGTCATTCCAAAGTCTAGATGATATTTTGTGTCCCTCAGCCAATACAGTACACAACAAACCTGACAACATGCTGGCTAGCAGCCACTCATGAGATTTAAGAGACCAGTCACTGTAGGTAGCAGTAATACTCGGAGTTCAAACACTGAAGACTGTCATGCAAAAATCTTTAAAAGCTCTGATTTTTTTTTTCTTCTGGCAAAATTTACATCACCTGTTCTAATGCCAGATTTTGCTTGTTACTATGGTACTCACAAGAAATGCAATTAGAAACAAGTAACTGACATCCAGGAGCTCCCATTTCAAGTTCCTTTCAAGTGCTAGGTTGTAGGTCACAGTGAGGGAATGGGAGATGTGCTTGAGAACAGCTATTTGCTGAGAGATGAGATACAAGATCAAGATGAAGACACCAAGCCCTGGTAATCTACAAATGGGTGTCTTCAGCACAGCAATGCTTAGAAAACCAAAATGACTGAAAAGTGAGTTCCCACGATCCAGTTCATTCACAGCATTATGCAGGCACCACGGTTTGTGACTGTACTGATGTACTGTCTACAATTCTGTTTCTGTTCACAGGTCACAGGGCTAAGATTTGTAGCTAACTCTTTGATGCTAAGATTTGTAGCTAACTCTTTGAAGCCTGGCTTAGGTTATCTCAGCCAGGTGCCATCCTGTTCATCTAACGTAACAACCCTTAGTAAGCAGAAACAGTTTTCAAGTTTTCAGCCATTGTTAGGGAGCACACAGAGTAGGGAGTTTATGAAAGACGAAACTTTCTGTTTGATGGTCAATAAATGTGGAAGAAAAAGGCATTTGTTACCCAATACAGAGATACATCCAAATTAAAGAAACAAATAAGGACTTTAAAACCAAACGAAATGCTGAGCTTATAAATTGTTTTCCCTCCTCCTATTTCCTCATGCTCTCTTAATTTTCAAGAACTTAAATAATAAAATTGCTTAAAAGTAATTTCTTACACTGTTATAAAATCCATTTTCTGCACAGCAGGGCCTAGTAAGAGCAGTTCACAGCTCCAGTTGAGGGTGTTACAGGAAAAAAATGAAGATATACAAGTGACGAAACATAGAATTAATCTTTGAACCATTCTATAAAAGATGAATCCCATTGTTAAATAAACAATGGCTCTAATTTAGTCGAGTTTAAGACTATAGCTCAGTATAAAAAAAAAAAAAATATTCAAATCAGTGGCCAATGTCCTCGTTTATGAGATAAATGTATCACAAAATTTGCCTAAAAATATTTTCATCATTTAAAGTATAAAATGGCCAGACACCTTTAAAGTTAGAACCCCAAGTACTGAAATGAAAGGGCAAATTCCTATTGATGTTAAGTATTTTTATTCAGGATTATTTTACTAGAATACAATTGAAGACTTTTGTTCAGGAGCTCGTTATTTCTTATTTTTTGCTCTAATACCACAAGTATCTTTTAGGCACAGGGGACAGCTGGCTCTCAGTTTTTAATGTTAATTATGGTAATCTCTGTAGACATCATCACCTCTTCACTTAATTCATAATGTAGGCATAAAATATCAGTTCAGTTTTCTACTACAGTAGCATAGTTCACTGCACTCCAGGGTTTTTTTGTGACAGATTTCTCTTTAAAGCTTCTTTTTATAGTTCAGTAATAAAAAAATTACTTCATAATTACACTTGGAAGGGTATTTTATTTTGTGAATGAATTAAAACTTGTAAGTCAGAAGAGAAGTTAAAGAGTAAAAATATAAATATTTTTTCCAGTGACACAATTCAAAGGTAATTCTGAATTTGAACTGCACCAAGATGGACATTATTCATTAATACAGCTAAGAGATGAGATACAAGATCAAGATGAAGACACCAAGCCCTGGTCATCTACAAATGGGTGTCTTCCGCACAATGCTCAATGCATTGCCTGAAGGCGGCTTCCCACTCACAACTGAGACATCCTATAGCATCTGGAACAGCTGGATGGGTGGATGGGGTTTACAGATATGGCCAACAAGCTGTAAGAAACTATGTTCCTGTAGCGCAGTAGCTGGAGGCCAGACAGGAAACTCTAGAGCATCTCAGATGACACTAGACAGCAACATTCAAGCAACCAGACAGGATGTTTAATGCCTCATTACAAACCAGTTGAGATCACATCAGCTTCATCAATGGAGCTCACCAACAACTCAATTCTTCATTTCACTCTAAAGTAGACATCTAGTTATTGGTGAGCAGAACTGCTGTATACACACATATGAATCTAGTGATGTTAATCTCAAGCTGAGTCCTACCACAGATGCCTTTATATATATCTTTATGTTCATCAATAGCAGCAGTGTTCTAACATTCAAATAGCAATAACTGTGCCTCATATGACCCAAATAAATTAGTAGAAGTTACATTATTTTCCTGCTCCAGTGATTCTCATACAAAACCATACTCAACCAGCTGTTTTTTTTTCCACCCCAATGAAAGATGCATGTCAATAAAGTAATTGGGGAACTTACAGAATCTAGCTTAGCTGCATTTTACACACAAAGAATGTAAAAAATGTTTTTCTTCTTCAGATTTAGGAGGCATGACCCACAAAAAGCATGCACAATGAATGACAGTTATGAAGACAATATATTTGAAACATGTATTATTAAAAATTAGACACCATACATGGCATCAAAGTGTATGTCCTAAAATAAAGAGATGGTGGTCATACAGCACATTTGAATGAGTAGGCAAAAACTGTGCAAACTCATTAGTTAACAGGGGTGGACTTAGAAACCTAAAATTAGTCTGAAAATGGAAAATTGTAATAAAATGTCTTTTCCTCTCAGTGCTATTCATTTCCAAAACACCTAATTCTGCCATCAAGCATCATTGTCTCCAAATATTATTTTGAGGTTTTGTATTTTCAGCTGTCACTCCCTCCCTTGCTCTCATGCAATACCTTTATTCTGAGAACCGTAGAGGTTCTTTATATAAATAACAAGGCACATAACAGCTATAAATTAGGAAGTTCCACCTTTCACAGATGGAACTGGAACAGAGCTAACATGCCCCAGAGTTACAAATTTTCTGAAGTTATCTTCTCCCAGAAAAGATTACAGTAAGTCTAATTTAATTTGGAAAATTACTGTGACCTAAGTGAACTCTCCTGTAATTTGGAGGCATCTTATTGCAGGGATATCTAACACAAAAGAGAAAGGGGCTATTATTTTTTTTTCTGAATCAGATTTCAGTGATGTGTGTCATTATATGTCCGAAACAAGTGAACACTAACACCAGGGAGGTTATCAGTCATGACTCTAGCTGCAGACAAGCTCCATATCACACATTAAAAAAAAACATTCATTCAAATCCTGCTGTGCTTAAAAAAAGCACCATACACTCCCTGACCCAAATGACCAACACAAAGCAAGTTCTCTAAATATAAGTTTAAACATAAATTCACTGAATTTACTCACTGAATTCAATGAGTGAATACACCTATACTGAGCAAGAAAAATCTGATTCCTCAAAGCATTCCCATCACCCCCAGCATGATTCAAAATGACTTTTGGCCACAGCAGAGAGCAGGATCTCCTTATCCTGCTGCAGCCCTTTTCAAGTTGAAGCAGCAAGGTAGTAGCGAAGCTCTGAGCAACTGTTTCTAATTGTTGTGAGCAGACAGCCCACAAGTAAAATCAGTCCAAGGGCTCATGTAGGCCATTTTCACAGAGATAAACTTTCCTCTCCAGCTAATTCACACATGGCAATCCTATTAAGTGAAGCAACATAGGGAAGGGACTCACTTCAAAAGTTTCCATTGATAAATCATTTCTTTCCAGCTACTACCATTCTGTAAAGATCCTACAGCCAGTGACAGGACTTGGAATTTGTGCCCATAAAGATCTCCATGGTACTGCTGCCTCCATTATTGCATGGGAAAAAGTTACCTTAGCTGGATAACTTTGATCATACTTTTAACCACAGAAGCAGAGAGACTGGTTCTTTGCTTCTGTTTGGGGATTTTTTGGTAGGGTTTTTTTGTTTGGGGCTTATTATTTCTGATGATATTAATCTGCATATTTCTCTTTTGAGTCAATAACTCTATTACAAAATAAAGGCATTTTCATCAGCTCACTGCAGCTGCTCTACCAAAAAAAACCCCTAAAAATCTTAATTAACCAATAATTTTTGGGCTGTTTATAACCAGCCCCAAACTGTTAAGAAGTCATTTAAGGCTGCATATCTTCAAAGTACTAAAAATAATTATGCAGCAGGGCTATTATGGGATATGCTCACTTAATATAGCTCAAAGAACTGAAATAAGAATGACTGAAGATGTAAATAAAAGGTTGCTTTCCAATGAAGGTATGTGTGCGTGAGAGGGGAATGGAGGAGGGGATCCTCAGCTGGAAAAGACTACACAACTCAGAAAATTTTCTTCAGATATTCTTTGGCAGAATCTGCAGCTTTTTACCTGATCTTGGAAACATACAGTCATGCAGATAAGGCAGTGTTAAACAGATCACTGCTGCCCCCAGAAAGAAAGATAAGTTAGCCTCTGGTGTTTGGATATTCCTTTTCTGACAGCTGTTCTTTCTCTCAAACTTCCTCTGCCAAGCAAAGATTATTTGGGATTGACAAATCTGTGCTTGGGAATAAACAAGATCTTTTCTCTGACAGGGTGTTGGAAATGGATGCATAAGATACAGATAACAGTATAGTCTGTCAGGTGTATTATATAGCTTGAAGGGGTCTCAGGGAAAAGGTACCAAGCCACACACCTACATATGCCTAACAGTGCTCATGAATCCATACTATTCCAGAAGACAATAAGAGCAGGAAGTCTTTCCCGTATACACTGCAACTCTGACAAGAAAACAGATAATTCTGCTTCCTACCCTGTGAGAGGGTAGAGACCGAAGAGTAGAAAGAAAAGATGAGACAGTGAGGTTGGTGTAGCTGCAATGGTAATCTGGAGGCATTAACACAACACAATGCTAAGACCTAATGAAAGTAAGAGGTGGTTTGATTTCTTTAAAAAATGCATACCCCTTTGGGATCACTAACTGCTCTGTAACCATCACCAGCTGCACATGGTGTATCAGGGCTGTCAGCATTCATGCAACCATTATCAATCAACAAACTTGCTGCCACGTCCATGACTGGAGATGTGGAAGAAATTACAAATAGTCGCAACTTCTTCAGTGACTCTTTGTTAAACACCAGCACTAAGTCTGCTGCTCTAAGTACAGCATGTGCTTTATCTGCAGCCCTAAAGGGTAGGTGCCCTCTTCTCTTTAAGCTTTACTTTCTCCTTATTCAGGCCAGAATGTTCCACTGGTGCTGCAGTGGACTCAAGTGAACAGCATGGAAGTATAAACATTTTAAGACTTGTTAAAGTTTCGGTATTTTTTCAAATGCATGTACAGAAGTAGAAATCTTCTACAAGAGCAGTTACTGCTGCACGAGTGATAATGTAATGCCCTAAAGTTCTGGTGCCAGAATAAATTTTTGTTTCTTAGGAGATGATCTTCAGCAAAATAATCCCAAAACAAACACACTACATACATGCATGTTTACATGTGTGTATGGACAAGCATTTGAAAATGACAGGTTTTCAGAAATTTATCCATAAATTATAACTACTCATTTTCAGATACGATGCAATTTAACACACCTGTACAGGATGCAGGTACCCTTGAACTCAGAATCTCTCTTTGTTATTGCTAAAAGATATATTTAATTGCAAAGAGGTGCTGCATCTTTGTTAAACTTTTGTGTTACATTTATACTGCCATTCACTACTTCAAATTCACTTTACTCTATTAGTATTCTGTCTGAATGCTTGACACCAGCCAAGACCAGCACTTTTCTTTTACCTGGAGTAATGAATAGCTTGATGTCCTGCAATATTAAAATAGAAGTCAGTTGTATGTTTCATCTCATCAGTATGTCCAGAGACTTCAATCCAGTGTGCTATTGGGAGGCAGTAAACTCCATCTACTATGTTGCTCTGGTCGTAAACACAACATCGATCATGATGGGGCCCATCACCTAAAACAGAAGAAAGGACAATTGCAGGCTGTTCATCTTCAGAAAGATTTTTCAGATGTGAACTGAGGAGTGGTTTTTGCTGCCTGTTCAAAGTGCATTTCTCATAACACATCATTAACATCTGAAACCTTCTGTTACTAACAGAAGCACTACCACAAAGCAAGTGTTCAGCATTTTTCAAATTATTTTTGAAATCCCAAACAATAAGGTGTATAAAATTCTCAAATCATCAACTGTGGCATTTAAAATTTCAATAATAATTAATTTCATTTAAGTTCCTCTTTTGATGTCTGATAATATGTGACCTCAGTGTTTAATGTTTCTGCTGTGTGACCTCCACTGGGGGGGTGATCCAGCTTGCTGTGGCACAGTCTAGCTCTGACACAGTACGGCACTGTCACCTTGCCTCAGGCTTATTCCCAAGGAAACTGCCCAGCTACGAGAATGACGTAAGAGAAACCAGAGAATGTTTCTGTTCAAGATCAGAAAGGTAAAACCACAAACAAAGGTAGGATTGGTGACCCTGGATTTGTCACTAGCTTAAGGGTTCAGGATGAAAAACACCTCTGTGGAAAGGGATCAAATCTGAAAGAAAAGCAAGCAGGTGGCAGACAGCAACCCAGAAGTGTTGAAGATCTGTTTCAGGGAACAAAGACTGGTCTTCCTCCACCTCATCCACAGCTGCCTGGCAGCAAAGACTCTCGGGTGTCTTGTCTTGCACAGGATGCACACTGCTGCCTAGCCTAGCAGTTCATTAAATCCTACCATCTTTTATGTTTGCTAAACAATAAATAGCTGTTTTGTACTCTTCAGATGCATACATCCCACTTACAGAGTTTGTTCATATACAGTAAAAGTTGCCCAAAGTGACCCAGAAAGAGATGGTCACATCTGGGAGTGATCACAATTACCTAAAACAGTCTTGTCTAAGGTAAGAATACTTTCTTAGTTTTCCACAACCTAATATCCATTACCCCTTCTTCTACTCTTATAGCAATAGTGTGAGCTTTAGTACATAAAACCAATTTTTAAAAACCATGACAGAATAAGCATCTTCAATTTAACTGGGCTGTGTCAATAAAAAGGTTATCTAGCCTCCAAAAATTTAACATATATATATTCTCCCCCTTACCCTATTTTTACATACTTATTGTAATACTAATTGCCATGTAGGAATTATTGTGCAGATTAGAAGTGACCTAGTCTATGGCTTTCTTTTAATGTATGACTCTTACACTTATACATTATTAATGATGTCAGAATATTTCTGGGTAAAATTAAGCCCAAAGGAGTATCTTCAATTTCACACTGCACGTGAATACATGACCAGCTTCCAAGCACCACATTTAGGGAAATTTGCTAGAGCAAGTGTGTTTTGGGAGACGTATTAATGCAATGATTAGAGAATAAGACTAATATTAAATACCGAAGCTCAACCTCCTTATTTCCAAATGACATGCAGAGTATTTTATCGTAATTGTGAAATATTATTTACCAAAAAGAAAAATAATACTTAGCAGAAAACTACTTTCTCTGTATTGCTGAACCACTTGGCACCATATGCCATAGTAGGACACAGCTTTTCATAAATACGGTGAGCAAGATAAGTGCATACCTCCTGAAGCTACAAATATCACATTTCTAATTGTTTGCACATTTTAGCACTTCTAAGTAATATTTAAAGACAGCAGTTTACATTAATAAATACAACAGTGTAACAAAACCTATGGATGTTTATGACATTTGTCACAAATAATATTCATAATTGTCATATTCAAAATCTTAACAACCACAAATAACACATCTTGCCTTTCCCATTTTACTCTCTCACAACTGTCTGTAGCAGAGCACATCACCATGGCCCTGCCTTGCCATCACAAGGCTGTGTGTGATCCTGACCCTTACCTGCTGACGGGCAGATATCCCATCCCAGCCACAGCCCCATCCCCAGGCTCCAGGGAGGTGCCTGATGCCTGGGACCGCCAGCCCCTTGGGGTGTCCTGCAGCCTCCAGGTAGCTGCCAGCCCTCACTGCCACTGGCAGTTTTGAACCATGTTCTCAGGATCTCTGCCTCTTTTGCTACTCCAAGTCCTATTTTATCTTGCATGTGGGTGCCCTCATACCCACTCTGGCTCTCTCAAGGACTGCTCCTTCCATTGTTCACAGCTCTTCCTCCTCTCTCACAAGGGTTCCTGTATAAATGTTGGCAATCACAACCTATGACCTCTTCCTCCTGCTTAATTTCTTCCTTCCTCAAGGTACTAGTCAGCCCTACAAGACAACAAAGCCTCACTCTTTGTCTTCATGATCTCAATTGCACCAGTACATACTTCCTACTTTCCCATTTACAACTGCAGCTGCATGAAGTGCTTGGACTTCTGTCATTTGGCAGTTTTACTCTCTGTTCTCCTTCTCCAGCCTTAATTCTTGTCTTTTAATTTTTTTTCCCCTTCTCTATTATCTGTCTTCTTAAACGGCAGAAAACTCCTGGCTTTGTAACCTATTCACCTTCACCACTATTCACTCCTTACCCAGCCTACAACACCACATAAAAGCAGGGCCTAGAGTAAATTACCAAGAGATGCTGCTTGATTTGTTCCCTCAAACAGGTTTTGTCAAATCTCATTCTGAAAAGCTTCCTTCTCTAATTGTCATTTATCATTGTTGATTATTCTGTACCCCTCAACCTCACCTTCCACTGTGGCCTAAATTCAAATGGGAATCTCAAAAGTTAGTTTCTGTTTTGCCTGTGATACTAAGGTAAACATTAACTACTTGCATTCCTAACATTTTTAATGAGAATTGCATAGCTTTTTACTACTCCTTACGTTATACACGATCCATGAATTAACAACCCTCTCACTGAAATAAGATGTCTGTGTAACAGTATGTATATGAATATACATTCAACATACATATATGTATGTTGTGTATATATATTGTGTATATACATTTACTTGTTGAATATATATTTAATTATATATATTCAACAAATACAACATTATAATTTCAGACAGGAAGGCAAGAGTGCTACCATCTGAAAGAAATACTAATTTAGAGAACAGTATGATCACACTGAACTGTGTTCAGGAAGCCGAATTCTCTATTCCCCTTGCAAGAGTTATGAAAGAAAGCAATTACCACAAATGATCAAGATCTCACTACCCAGGTATCATCCAAATGATACACAGGTGCTTCTTGACACAGCCTGTTTCACAAGACACATTTAACAAATAAGTTTCAAAAAAGGAGGAAGTTTTTATATCACTTCATATCAGGCTTCTGCTAGCACAGTTTGTCACAGGAAAACCATAATATTTTAGACTCCATAAAACAATGCAAGAAAAGTTTCATAAGTAGAGCCAGGTGACAAGTTTGGAGGAGTAATGTAGAACTTATCAATTATTTCAAGCTGCTACAAAAGAGCTAAAGATTGCATTTTTTTATCTTCCAGAATCATTTAATATAAAAATAAAAGTCAGCCAACTAAACCAGCTTTCATTCAAGGTAACTGATCATAAACCATGTTTCAAATAGAAAACAATCAGCATCACTTACATGTTCTGTTATATATCTGCAGAATGTATACAGCTAGGAAAATAGGCACAGCCTGGCTGATGAGCAGAAATCATTAGCTGGTCTGCCCCTACCTTTTTTAAACTTTACTCTCAAGTTTCCTCTGTCTGAAGCAAGGTACATCAACCTCATGGTATGATGTACATCCAGGCAAGACATGCTTTAATCTCATTTTAGCCCCTTTAGCTCCAGTGATGGAGTAGACTCCTTACATCTCATCTGCAGTAAAGTTATGTGACTCCATCGGATTTGACTCAGAACAGCCAGCCCAAGACTTCTCACAAGCCCTCGAAGAGCTCCTGCCAAAAGCAAAACAGCTTTCAGAGGCAGGACAAAAACCTGACATACAAAGTGAAACATTTACTCTCTCCTCCATCACCACAATAGGCCAAGCAAAAATCTTGCTGCATTTGGATCCCTGGAGCATGGGGACTTTCCCATGCCCAGGACAAGCTTGAGGCAGTGACCAGCAGCACCATAGTCCAAAGACCATCACTTCATTGCTCTCTCTCTAGTCCAGGGCTGTTGATGTGGCTGGTTATTCTGGGAGGAAACAAGTGTGTGATGAAGGCAGTGGGACCAAGCTCAGCAGAATCTGACTCTTCTCAGTGCATCATAAATGTGTTGCTGCCCTTTCATATTTCTTAACTTCCGCTTAGGCACAGAGATATCTTAGAGATAAATCTATCTATTTATCTATCTTAAGAGATAAAAGATAGCACCCAGTGCAGACAGAAATTACATGAGACTGCCTGTATGGAGAGTCCAGACATGCCTGCTCATACCTGAAGCTGCTCATATCCACACCAACTCCCAACTCCACTCAAAGTTTACATTTGTCCTACTCCAGAAATCCCCCTTATCTGCTTTATCTGGAAGGGCACTGCACCTATGGATTTTCTAAGTGACTCTGCTAAGAAGTCAGACACAGAAGCCCTTCCTCACAGAAACCATGCTCATCCTTACTGCTCACTTCTCAAATGTACAAAGTGTTTCCTAAAGTATGTTACCAAAACTGAAGGCCTAGTACTGAAGTTTAGTTTCTGCACATGAAGCTTGGAAAGGGCCCCACCTACAAGCTGGGAAGGCTATCCTGACTGTGCCAGGAAACCACATTTGCCATGGTGCTTCCACACCACTGTCTGGCATAGCACAAACAGAGAAGGTGCAGGGTATAGTTTGCTACAATCCAACATGCTTCCAGGACCACAAATGCACTTTACATCTTTACCAACAACAAAGCGTGCACCACTGCCAATCCCAGGCACATTACACTCAGAGATTGAATGGCTGGAGAGATTCACATCCCTTTTACAAGTCGGGTGCTTTAGATTTCATTAGGAGGGCAACAGCTTGAAACAGAGAGTGCTGACTGTGAGGATGTACCACAGAATCCCTGAGGGAGCTGCAAGGCAAATTCTCACCAAAACGAACCCTTTGATGCGTAAATTGTTAATGTAAATGTGTCTGTCCCCTTACACTAAATAGTGTTCCCAACCTTACCCAAACCTTTTACAAAGACTTCAAGAAACTTTGAATAAGCCCCCCATGACTCTACCAGTCTCCAGAGCAGGAATTCATCACAACTCCCATTTAAACATGTTGCTCAGGCACAGCATCTGTGCACCTCCTCACCTGCATTTTGTGAGACAGCAATATCGCCTGTCTCAGAACTAACATGCTGCTCACAGCACACACCATAAGACCACTGGGTAGGCATCCAGGCACTTCTAATACTAAATAAACAACTATCTGCATGATTAGTTTGGGGTTTTTTAGTAGTCAAGAAAACATTGTGCAACTTCAAAGATTTGGAGGAATTTCAACAGCATTTCAACTTTCCTGTTTCCTAGTAAAGTAAAGAAAATCAAATCTGTTTTCCACCCACCTGTTCACCTTTGCAGAAATGAAAACAAGCACAAATGCCCTTTGAGAAAGGGCAATACACAACAGGAAATACAAGTTTTTACAGTTCAAGACACTTTTAAATCAGTATTTTTAATTCTTCTTGGTTTTATTCATATCATTCCAAGTAGCAAACATTGGTTTAATTATTTTGGGGAAGCAAATACACAATCATTTAAAAACATGTAAAATTCAAAGATAAAAAAGGGTAAGTTAAATATCTGAACAGTACTGATTCTCTTGTTGATTGATCATGTCGACTTTCCTAATTAAAGAACAGAAGGAATTCATAAGAGTTTGTCAGAAGATACAGGTCCTAGTTTAATCAATAGGGTATCACCTTTTCCCTTCAATAAGGTCCAGAATGATTTTATTTAAATTCTTTGTGACTCTCCACAGCAAAAATGCTTGTCTAAAAGAGAAACATAAAAGCTAGTTTCTAGGCATTAAAATAGAAAGTTTCTCATTGCTTTTGCAACTCACTTGTTGCTAGAGTTCAAAGGAACCAAGCAGTCCCACTTACAGCTCAAGCTTCACAGAGGGGTCTTTCAAAACCTGCATGATGGCACTTTTGGCTCCTGCTTTAATGCATACAAATAATGATCAAAGCAGCATAAGAAGGAAGCTGGCTGTACAAACAACCAAACAAAAGATTAAAATCGAAGATTTCCACATAACTGATACATGGCACTGGCAAAAGACAGGGATGAGATCAAAACAAAAGAAAAACATGAAGATACAGTAAGAAAGAAAAAGATGTCCAAAGACCAAGGACTAGAAGAAGATAAACAGGGACCAAAAGAGGCTCTTCTGAAATTTGATCTAATCACACAGTAACAGAATGCAAAGAAAAATCTTCAATTAGTATTTTATTACAGCTCTACTTCAGGGATGAAAAAATATAATCCAGCATTCTGCCAACAGCACAGACTCATCTTGAAAGAGAGGACAACTGCACCCAGATTGCATAGAAGAGCCACAGTAGTGAAATTACTAGCTTGATCTCAAAAGATAATGAGCCAAATCTGGGTCAATGAAATTTCTCTGCACCACTGAGTGTGGTGAACAAGAAAAACATGAATGAATAAAAAATAACTAAGATTGCCTCTTTCACTGTGTCCTTTGCAGAGACTGCACTAGTGCACTGCCCAGTCATAATTTGCTCAGCCACTGGCTTGTTGTATACCTTGCTGGAAGTTTTAATATTTGTCTGTTTTCTACTGTGTGAGGAAAGGTATGTAGAAACTCCAGGGCACAGCAACAGCCACAGAGGTGATGTGTATCTCATCCCTGCCTTAGGTAGACCCTAAACCACAGGTGTACAACTTCCAAACCTCGAAACCCCAGCAAGGACAACATGTTTTGCAGTTCACTGCTACCTCTGAAAAACCACAGGGCTACTTAAATAACCTTGTATATGCACATTAGCTTCAATGGCAACTAAGAAACCCAAACAGCACATATCCAGGCAATTTTCAGACCACCTATTCACAAATCAGTAAGAAGAAAGATTTACTCTTACAATACTTGTCATTTATTTTGCAGCAAGCTTTATATGGCAAGTAACATTTTTAAATATGCCTAAATATTATACATAATTACATTTGCAGTATTAAACAAGGTCATTTAACAAGGTAAATGAGCAGCTTGAGTTCATGCTTAGAAATTCCCCTGGAGGTGTTTAGTAACATCATAAGCACTATCAATATTCTGGGGCAAAGGGATGGGGAGGGCTTGAGGAATAGAAGATTAAAAAAAAAGTAATAGAACAACAGGAACTAAAGGAAACACATGGGGAAAAAAATCTCAGAAATTAAGGATTTAAAAGATTAAGTATTTGCTAGCTTATGTATCTTTCATACCAACATTACAGTGAAGAATAGCCTCAAGTCCTATTTTGGACACAACTCAGTTACCTGAATGTGCTACTGCATGGCGTCATTATCAGACATTAATTGAGCTTCTTTCACTATACCCAAAATACTCAAATTTACTTAACCTTTACACCAGCTTCTGCCACAGAAGTCTCCCTGCTGTCTAACTGTCTTTACGAAATTCAGTCTCTGAGGTCTTGAAATAGGATCAGTCTCAATCCCCCAAAGGCCAAATTGCTGCTGACTGTTAAAAAAAAAAAAAAAAAAGAAGTAGGGGAGGCTAGATTCTCCTCACTGGAACTGAGTGAGGCAGGTATTTTAGCAGTATGAGTCTGCCACGGGATCTTGGACTGGAGTGCCACCTTCCCAAAGTCTCAGCAAAGCCCCTGAATAATTGCCCTTTGTTTTCACACCTCTGACAAATAGCACCAAATAACACATTTAAATTCTGTATGTCACGTACTAACCCTACTTGTATGCTTAATAAAAGCCTGGTTTGCTTTTTAATGCTACTTTTCTGGCTGTCAATAAACCATCTTCCCATTAGATTCTGCAACAGTACGTGAAATTACTGTATTACTTGCATACCTAATATTGTTATAAGACAAAATTGTTAATTTGCAGCACCTAGTTCACTAACTCCTCCTTCATGACTGGTTTGCTTTTCAGAAACATTTCCTTGCGTTTGCCAGCCCAAAAGAGATCTCCAAAAAGAAGAAGACTAGCTGCATCATACACTGCATGTTTATTTTCTACCAGACTTAAAACAGACTTTTTCAACTTCTCATCTTGGTATATAACCAAGAAAACAAGTTTTTTTATTTGTACAAAAATCCAGTCTGAATTCAATATTTTTAGTCTATTAGTCTTACTCCTAAGAGAATTCTTTTAATGGATTTTCAAAAGTATGCCAGAATTATAACTAAATTGCTTACAAGAAAGCCTTCCTCAGTGCTTAATGCTGTTAATCAAGGCCGTTTTTTTCTTTTAAATCAGAGATGAGAAAATAAGAATTTATCTCTCTAGGTCTGCTTAGACACAGGTGTTTCTGAGTGGGAGCTGCTACTGCACTAACACTTTTCAAGCAAATGCCCAATCTAACTATGTAGATTAAGACAGAGAAAAGCAAATAAAAGGGAAATCAGATCATGTAAAAAAAAAAAGAACAACAAACAAACAAAAGAAAGAGATTCTTCTCAGAGAGATGGTGGAAAATAACAATAAAGGAAATAGATGATAGGAGAATGTCTGATAGCAACAAAATGTTTAATGTAATAGTCTTCCTAACTGCTTTGAAACAGTCTATGGCATTGTACTGTCTATTACTGTTACTTTCTACAATACCAGAAAGACCACTGAACTACAGGCAGGAAACAAGCTACACCAAAAGAGTAACCATCACAAAAATCTTAACCAAGATATTATCCCAGTTACTTATCACTTCTTAGTGCTTCTTGCCCTTGAAAATAAATTCTCAACCCATACTGCATGCTGCTGTCACTTGGACGTGAGGGCAGGGAGTGAAGTGAGGGATGGGAACATTAGTAAATAAAGTTTTTGAGTAAATAACACATTTATTTTAACTTTACCATTATAACCACAAGTGCTCTAATTAGGTTCTCACAGCAGGCAGAGCAGGCCCCCTATTATCTTTGTGGGTACGAAACTACACACATCTATGAAATCCAGAGGAATGCATGTATCCTATTTTTACTCTTCTAATTTTGCAGTTTCATGAGCAACTCTCTTGCTTTATTGATCTTCAGCAGTCTGCTCAGTATAAATTGGTTAATGCTGACACACAGAAAGTAATGAAAAACTTGCTACCAATTAATTATACTACGATCCACAATAAATATACGTCTTGAGGGGCTTGAAGGATAAAACACCAGGACTTACCATACTTTGTAAACAAAAGTTTCTCTCTACTCATTAGACATATTGGGTAGTAGTTTTCAAGTAATCCACTTTTACGCACAAAGTTTCCTCAATCACAAAGTGTTAAACATCTAGTACTGTCCACAAAGTAACAGCCTTGCTTGGACAAGATGCATATTATACACAATTATTCAGCTATCAACACCCAGTTATGCTTTATGTTCCTTCCTAGTCACTACCTACTTCGAAACAAGACTAGGATGGGGGAAGCAATTTTTGGATTATTTTCAAAAGCAGAGCAGATTACACTGGATTCTGGTGAAATGCGCAAGCAGCTGCAAAATCTTAGGTACGCACTGGCTATAGGCAGGTAAAACGGCGACACCCAGTGGGAACACTGCGTAAAATACCTGCATTAACAGAGGTATGAAGAAATGTTCTCTACTTCAGGTTCTTTTCTCCATCTTTTTGTTTTTAGTAATAGAACTGCTACCTAATTTGAGTATCTGTACATTAACTTTGAGAAAGAAAGAAAAAGAGATGCATCTCAGTTACAGAAAAATAATGTTGCATCCAACTGTACTTCTCCAGACCAGCCTTAAAGGGTTTTTACTTTCTGCCAATGGCTTAGCCACAGATAATTTTTTATTCTGCTACAATCTCAGCATTATATTAACTTCCCATATAGCTTTCACAGAATTATACACATTTAGTTTCATATTGAGGCCAAGAAACAAGAGTGACAGAGCACTGGAACAGGTTTCCCAGGGAGGTTCTGGTGTCTCCTACGTTGGAGATACTCAAGGCCCGCCTGGACAAGTTCCTGTGTGATGTACTCTAGGTTACCCTGCTCTTGCAGGGGGGCTGGACTAGATGATCCTTCGAGGTCCCTTCCAACCCTTGGGATTCTGTGATTCCAGTTTCAACACACTGCCACTTCAAGTGAAATATTTTACTATCACAGATGTTTTCAGCCCATGAAGTGCTCAACCCTTAAAAGCCATGATCAAATTTTACTTATGATATTTTCACTAATTACAGTATCATTAAAAGCTCTGTTACTTCATAAATGTACAAGTCTTTTAACTACCATCATAAGTGTTTGTTGTCCAACAGACAGCTTAAAATGTAACTAATGATCTCAGAGGAGCATGAACTGGAAATGCTGGAAAGCCAAGATACCAAGCCACAGGCTGCATAACCTAGCTGTTTCTAAACTGAACTGTGTTGTACTGTCTGGTTTGGGCCCCCAAGAGCACAGGAGCAGGTAAGTGTAAAAAAAAAAAAAACACTTTCTTTTTTCTCCTTCCCCCACTCAAAACTAGAGATTTTTTTTTTGAATGCATAAGGCTCTGCCTCACCTGTACAAACTACTACAAGGTAGGTTAACCGTGTTTTTCATCTTTAACTGGCAATACGGCATCTGTCTAGCTTCAAGCAAGCACCAACTTCATCAAACTAGGTTATGTGAAACTGGATCAATATTTTAGAATATCAGCTTTTATTCATATATATATATACATATATATATAATATTTTTTTTACCCCTTCACAAAACATAAGGTGTCTACAAACTGCACTCCAGCATCTCAAAATACAGATGGTGGCATACCCTTAGTAACTCTTCTGTTCTTTTATGGAACATGTATCTTGTATAGTACCTGCAGTTTATTTAGACCAGACTAAAGGGGATTAAAGGCACTGACAAGAATTCAAACAAACTCACAAAAACAAATTCAAACATAAGTTTCATCTTGTGTTTATTTAGTTTTGACAGTAAGAACAATATACTTTTACTTTCCATGCTGGAAGGGAGAAATAAACTGAGTTCTGCAGAATCTAGATCAAAAACAAAGCACACAGAAAGATACATGGGATGTAGTTGGAAGGAAAAGAAAAAAAAAAAAAAAAAAAACAAAACACACACCAAAAAAAGGGTATATACATTCATTTATTTTTTCTAATGGGCAAACCTATTCCCAGATTCTATAGTTCAACATAACCTGTTTTTCCATAGATACTTTAGCAGTTGAAAACCCTCCTGGGTAACAGGCCTTTCAGCTTAACTCACAGAGGGTAAGCAAAGTACCAAACTTGAAGAAACATCACTTGGGCCAGAGTCCATACAGAAACTTTGTGATTTGAGCCAGAAGAGCCAAATGGCTGTGACAGGCTCTGGATGAAGACTGGCATTGTCACCTGGGGCAGCACAGTAAGTACGTGACTCTTCAGAAGGACAAAAGTTTTCTCTGCCACCTCCTCCTCCTAGAGAACTAGTTCCCTCCAGACACAAGTAACAAAGCCCTTCCACAGGCCGAGCCTCACCTGAAGTTTCCTAGCAAACCACCTGACAGAACCCAAAAGCCACACAACACTGCCCCATGACTTTGACTCTTCTAGACCACAGGAACAAATACATTAATTTCATCTTTCAGTTTCCTCACTGCACTTGAATGGCTGTAAGGATAAACTAAATTCATACTCAAAACACATGATGCAACATGTACTGTAATATAAAAATCATATGCATTAGTAGTGGAATCCTCACACAAGGCATACTAATAAAAAACTTGAGGAGTAATTTTCTTAAACATAGTACATTATTTCACATCCCATCCAAGTAAACATCTGACATCCATAACTGTACAGGAGTTTCTCTGGTTACAGATGAATGCCTCAACTCATAAACTTAGAGCAAGTATCGTTCTGCACTTTCCTCTATCTCTTACAACCATGTCTTCAAAACTGCAGATGTTCCATTAACTGTTATATGTCTCCCAAAGCACATCTTAATCCTAAACACACAGGATACAAAAAAGTCAAAGCACATCATTTGTGTATCACCAAAATGTTTTCCTATTTTAGAAAGGGCAACTGCCTTTGCAAACTGTGACTTTTACAAGAACGAACAGATGACAGACAAAACTTTTATTAATCTACAGCTGAAATAATAATTTAAAAAAAATCACTAAAATAAGATCAAAAAGGACTGATATTGCTTAATTATTGCACAGAAAAACCTTATTATGCTCCCTTCATATAATACATGAACAACAACAAATTTCAAATTTAGTTCTTTCCTGTAAATAATAACTTAGAAAACAATAGTTGATATGAATGACTTATTAAAAACCACCTCTGCATTTGAATAATACACCCATTTGTTTTCCATCACTGTAGCTAAGTAAGCTCAAATTGCTAAGCATTCACCATGGCAAGAACAAAATTCCACAGAGGTTAATCCTAAAGCTGCAGCAGTAGGCCTACTGCCAAAACAGAGTATGTTTATTATTCAGACTGCATTTACAAAATGCAGTTCCAGGTATGGACAATACCTTGAGGTATCACTGCTTCCAAACTATACAGTAACCATCACCTTACAATTGCAGATTCCCTACAGACTGAAACACTCTTTTATTAATGCTATATTCTATGTGGTGAGGACCTCTTTTATATACCAGCATCATTGGCATGTTATGTACAACAGCACCTTCAAAAGAGACCCAATTCTGCTTCCTTGGAAAGATGTAAAGATTTCTATTCCATAAATTCTCTTTTCCTGCATTTCTGCAAAAGAAAAACATGGTTAAAACAGGCAAATACGCTATTTATTTTAGCTGCTAAATAAAACAAATACTAATGCATGACATAAACAGTACTTCATGATGTAAACCTCTGTGAATGCACTATCAACACAGAGTCTTTTATTAGTATAGAGAAGAAAAAACAAATGGAACAGTTAAGATGACATGCACGTTTTAGTCTATGTAACAGAATGGCACTTTAAAAGGGTGATATATGTTCCTAAAACATAGCTGAAGAGCAACTGCTCTACAATATTTTATTTTGGAATATGGATTATAAAACTATTTTGTTAGTTAAAAAAAAAAGAAAACAAAAAACCACTCACAAACTACCTAGTCATCTGTCTCCCTTTCACTGAGCTGGATCCACTCCTCAGTGACAAGAGGTATATTTAGCACTTTATTTGACTCAGCATTCAATTGTTATGCATGTTCTCTTTTATTTATCATACTTAAATACACCAGAACAGCACATGAAAACCGACTAAAGCTATTCAACATTTGACAACACAGAACAGGAGGAAATCTCCGTGGAAGTACTACTGAAACAGCACAAAGCCTGGAACTTCTCCCTTTTTTTCTTTTAATCAATTCCAATAGCAAAATTAACCAGCCTGAGAGTGCCATCAGCACATTTCAGCTTACTGAAATAAAGTTACACCTTAATGCATTAAGTAGGAACTTCCGACATCTTTACTTGTTGGGAAAGAAAGAAAAAAAGAACCAAAAACTTCACCATGACAACGGGTACCTAAAGTAACGAAAAGATAATGAAACAGTTTCCAGGACCTTTTACTAACCTAGAACAGCGGCTGCCTTCCGCATTCACTCTCCCGCATCACATCGTTAAAAACAGTTTTATTAGCGACATGTCATGTCACGACAGGCTAGGAGGTTCTACCTACAAGCAGGCTTTAGGCCATCCACTCTACAGGAGGAGGCCGTTTCCGCCGACAGCCGGAGGCAGAGAGCACGACCTGCTTGCCCGAGACGCCGCTCCCGGCCCCTGGGTGATACTCCGGGACGATGGACACGAGGCGGCGCTGCTGGAGCCTACGGCCCAGCCCTGGAGAGAAACCCCTCCGGGCCCACCCGCCCTACGACGTGAGCGTAACTACCGAGCGCCACCGCCTCAGCCCCCAGGCCCAAACCCCTCCCCGGGGCGGGACAAAAGCGGTGGCACCGCCCAGCCATCGGGGTCCGCAAGCACCTCCTCGAGTGCCGCGTGCCCCCTATTACCTTCCCAGATGAGGTCTCCACCTTGCCGCCGCAGGAACTTGTACCAGAAGGGGTCAGGAACGTCCTGGTCCGGCAGCAACACCTCTGCCAGCCACAGCGAGGGCTCCTGGCCGGCCAGCGGGGCGGTCGGCCGCGCCGGCTTCATGGGCACGGCGCGCTGCGGATCCCAGTGTCCCAGCTCCGGCCGGGAGCCGGCCACCAGGAGCACGCCTCCGCCTTCCGTCATCCGCGCCGGCAGCACCACACCAAAACGAAAGAGCATGGCGGGCAGCTGCCTCCGTCTGACCGGAGCCTCTTCCGTTCGGGCGCGGCGCCGCTAGGGGGTCGTGTCGGGCCCGCACTTCCGGGCGGAGCCGAGGCGCCGGTGGGGGTGGGGTTGGGGGTGGCCGGGCTGGACCGAGCATCGTGTCGTCTTGTCCTTCAGGGGTGTTCCTGTGTGCCCGCACGTAGCAGAGAGGACTTCCTTCCCAAAACACTTCTGGGAGTTAAACCGATACCTGTCCCGGATAGGGTCCTAAAGTTGGGACTGGAGCATTACCTTTGAGAGTACACACTGGGATCCGAGGTTGCAAGTGGTGCACGTTGTGTATACAGCCTTTTGCATGTGTTACCGCTTCCTTAGATGAAGCTACTGCAGTTACTCTAGGGAGCCCAGACTTAATTTAGCACAGCAAATGTCATTAAATAACCACCATATGTGCAGTGTTACAAACAAGGTTTAGCCTCAAGTAACGCTTAGGTATGCAGGATGTGTGTATCTTCCTGGCAGGCGGGGAAGCCAATTGTGGCGAGATCAGAAATGTGAAATGTTGGGGAGGTTAGAAAGCTTTTTAAAGAATTCTTTAGCTCCCAAGTACTCTGTTTTGCCCTTCTGTCTGTAATTTGGCAGGTGCTACTTGTAGGACTTGCAAGGAATGACTGAGAAAGGATGCAATCCAGCCATTGATAGGTCCATTGTTGTGTGAATACACCCATTTCATGGACGTTTTAAGGACAGAAACAAGAGAAGTTATAACTTCAGGTCAAGTTGTGTGAACAGGATGAAGGCCTTTCAGTGAGTCAAAAGGAATCCTGCCTCAAATGGCGGCTGCTTGTTTCCTGCGTTCAGGGGTGATGACACATTGAAGTGTATGTACTGCCAAATTTATTTTTAAGAGTGCTTTAGCTCATTTTCAGTGGTCCTCATTGAACTTGTGTGAACGATACACCACTGTTTGTTCAGACATCACCAAAGGTAAGGGAATTCTGGCTGTGCTCCCTGCATTTCTGCTAGTACCAGCCCTCACTGTAGCACTGCTGTCTTTGTGGAACAGAACATTACATTTTTGTCTTACCTTTTCCATAACCTGACAGTTGAGTTACAGATAACCTGCTTAGAATTGTCTTTCTACTGCTTTACCATACACCTTAGTTTTAGTGTTATGGGCAATACAGAATGTAACTATGAACTATAGGGTTTTATCCTGCAGTTCAAGCTCGCCACTAGCAATAAAAGCACCCCAGCATATTGTGTCTAGATAAAACCATATACTTCTGTTCATTTCAGTCATAGTGCCAGCTAAGAAACTTTAGGATCCAATAATACATCTGATTGATAGCTTAGTTCCTGGCTGTTGCTAAGCCTCAATGTAAAATAAAACCAGCAACATATGTACCTTTAGACAAATCTTAACTTCTTTGTGCCTTTAAGTACCAAGTCCTAATTTTAGACCTGTAAGCTATGTGGAATGATATAAAAAATTGTTCTTTAGACTGATGTGCCAAATACTAGCTTTATAAATAATTCAGTCGATTTCTTTTCCAGGTTCTGCCTTAATCCATTTTGTGCCTGTCAATATTGGGTGCTAGGTTACAGTTAAAGATGACAGAAACTGACAAGCTTGACTTCCTGCTCTTTCCTCAAAAACCTTAGTTCAGATTAGGGTTAGCATTGAGAGATCAAACAAGAAAGGCTGAAAATTTTGATTTAATTCTGGATCCTGCACTGCGATAAAAACTAGATAAAAACTAGAACTAGAGATTAGTTTAGGACTCATAATTCCCATGGCTGGGGGATAATGGGAATAGAAGAGCAATTTTTATTGATCGAATAGTGGACTGAGAGCTGTGGACCCGACAAGATGGATTATCATTACATCTGAGACTGGTGAGCTGTAATTACCATAAGGTTTTGGGCTAGTTTCCTCTGCCAAAATGACTCCTTATCCTAGTACTGCCAGATCGGTGCTCTGCTCTTCCCTTGCAGTCCTCAACAAAATTCTAATACCTAAAAGCCTTCCCCCTAGAATCCAGTCATCTTTTAAAGCCACAAAATTAAATACAACCATTTCCTTTTCTAAGTTTTTTCCTCTGTTAAGTCCTGCTTACAACTTGGCAAGCCTTACAGGTCCCATCAAAAAGATCTAGCATAAAGGGGCCCAAACCCCAGTAGTCAAGCTGCTTTTTAACTGTTCCAGAAACTACTGTTACCTGTTCAAACTACTGGTAACTGTTCATTCCTGTGGGAAGAAACAAGCTACCATCTTAGTGATAGGACTGAACTGTAATAATAAACATTATGCCTTAGTATCCTTGACAGCAGTTTAGGGTCTAGCAGTGTACTTAACCTACAGCATCTTTGGAATAGAAGCCTCAGTTCACTACAAACCTAAGTAAACGATGCACTGATGCTTAGTGCCAGATATATTTTAAAGCCTTCAATTTATTGGTCCTGGTACCTTACCGGCTACTTGTCAATGCTGTGTTTCTAACTAACTATATAGGAGGAATTGTATGAAAAAAAATATTATTTTTCCATAGCATTAGCATCTCTGCGAGAATCAGTTGCTTTGTGGGATTTCTCCCGATTTGTACTGAGAGGTTTAGCCTTATGTAATTTCCAGATAATTAGCCTTCATGTCTGGTTTATTATCCAAATTGTGTGTAGGCAGTGGAGATTTCACAGCAGTAATCATTGAGGCTGTATACCAACTTAACATCAACAGTTACATCTTCACTTTCTGCTTAACTGCTGTAGACAACAGGGTTCTAAAGAAAACTTTTAATGTACAAAAATCAGAGCTGTTATTATATTTATGTACACATAAAACATGCTTAAAGGCATTTTCTATTGCTGTGCGCTAAATTTCTGCAGAATCACAAATCTAACTTTCTGCATAGGGGCCTGCTGAAATGCTAATGATGAGATCTGCATTCATACAAATCTCATTGCTGTGAATGATTGACTAGTCAGGAAAGATATGGTTATGGCTTTCATATGCTACAGAAGTCCCTGCAATACTGTCTCTTCCTGCCATAAAATTGCTCTGGTATTTTTGTAAACTCAAGAATTTTGATTTGTTACATTCAAGAAACTTGGACAAAATATTGCTGGCTGAAATTATAACAAAAATCCTAATTAAGAAGTTAAACAGTATGCAGGAGTCCACAATTCTGCTTTCCAAGTGTAAAGTCATATTTTTCTTCATAATTTTGTTATTTGGAAAGTGTCTAATAGGTATAGCAATAGCACACAGAACAGCATGAATACAATTAAAACAACCAATGAACTTAATACTTCCATGCTGGAGCAGGCTATGTCTGTGGAGTACATGTTCTTTACCGATGACAAGCCTTCTTACACCATGGGCCAGTTTGCTGCTTGGCACGGCTTTATCTGTTGTTGCTGTACAGTGATTTCAAATGATAATATTTCCAAGTAGGGAAATGTGTAGTGAAGACAGAGTTAGAAAAACAAAACCAAAACACAGATACTGAAAGGATCTGGTTGGAGAAGGGAGGGAGGGAAAGTGGGGGAGTGCCCCTGATTGCCAGTTGTGGGTGATGTTTAGATTAACTGTGCTCCTTCCTAGACTAGCCTTTCTTCCCTTTTTAGGTCATTTTCTTTCTTGTAAAGATACAGAGAAAGTGTTACTGCAATTTCCAAATTTTTTGTGCTAATTATAGAGGAGAGAAAGGCAGCTTACTGTACAACTTGCTTGTAAAAAGGAAAAACATTTGTATCATGTGGTAAGCTGATTTAGGTGTATTAGTGATTTGGGCAAAATGTTCATTGCTGAAAAATTTACACAGCCTGTGTTTCTTCAGAGATTGAACTAAATAAAAAAAAACAGCTAGTCTAATGCAGATAATTTAAGACTGCTGTTTTAAGTGAAAGTTACGACAATGTTTAATAAAACTAATCAGTGATGTGTGGATCCGAACCTTCTAATTCAAGTCTAACTGCCCTTGTGGTAATTCAGAGAGGAGTATGAACTAATACTTTCACTGTTTTTTCTGACTGGACAGTACAGCAGCTAAGAAAAAATCTGAGATTTTATCTCTACAGCCTGAAGACTAAGCAATTTAACAGCCTGTTACCAGATAAGCACTGCTGTTCTTACTTTTTAGACTGAGGTGCTGTGTCAGAGCAGTGATAATTGCATTAACTGTTTTAGCTGTTTAGTGCCTGTAGCAGCCTTTTATGCAGACAAAACTACAGAAGTTCTGACATGACTGACCATTTTAGGAATTGTGTTGGAAAATTATATTGTAACAATATGTGGGACACTACAGGAGATCATTTTCACTTTTGCACAGGGTTCTGTATAGCCTGTTGCCTTAAAAATAAAAGAAGTTTGTTATTTTTAGAAGTAACTAGGCAGCATAAGTATGCAATAACATTACAGTAAACATTATGAGAACACATACAGGAATAACTGTTCTGGTAGGTTTCTTTTTCTCAAAACCTAATAAAAATATAAAGCTATTTCTCATCCTCCCCAGCCTGAAATGTTTTGGGAGCTGGAGAAAGTCCCAACATACTGAAGCAGAGAGCCCTTTCAGTATGCTGTATCAGCCCCATCAACACCCAGGTATCAACAAACACCACAGACAAGCCCAGCACACAGCTCCTTCCCTCCTTTGAAGTGACCTACAGAGTTCTTAGGAGAGTGTTCCAGGCCAGCCTTACGTATCTGTGGAGTGCCTTCATGGGGGTAGTATGTCCCCAAGCAAACTAGCGTTCTGGCAATGTGGCTTTTCTGCCTGGCTCACAGGAACAGAAGAGGGACCAGGGATTTACTCGAGAGCTTGCAGAAACTCCTATAGGAGAAGAAGGATTCAGTGACTGCAGAGTGCTTTGTGTGAAAAAAGTGCTGCTTGTGTGAAAAACAGTAATAGTAAATTGTTACTATGCCAACTGATTATAAGGTACATTGTTTGAAAATGGCTTTTTACCAGCAATGACATATTAGGTTTCCCATTAAAATACCTGCTGGGGATTGGAGGGGCAGGGGGGAAAGTGTTCAGCCCTTTCAAAACAAGACCTAGTGTAAAACCAAACACTTGGCTGTGTGGAATGCCAAAAACTTATTCCATTAGTTTGTAGGGTACAGTCTGACCCAAAATTGATGTGCAACATGACAGATGAAGTTTTAAGCAGAAGAATGTGCCTTTTCTTGTGGAGACTTACACAATCCTTCCACTTTCAAAAACAGATGCACTCGACCCAAGTAACTGTGCCTCCAGTCTAGTGCACTGTCTATAATCAAGCATGGTTTCAGTGTTCTTTGGACCCTCACCAAATTCGTGGTTGATACAAAGTTCTAGAATGCTATACTGCTGTCACCACTTTAAGAAAAATATATTCTTTAGTTTTCATTACATAGACTTTCTTGCAAGTTTTTTATGTATGACTAACAATATTTCAGAAATAGTTTATTTCCTTGTATATTTTGCTGTATCACTATATCAATCCAGTGCAATTGCTGCTGCCCCCTCATCTTGGTTTCATGTCTTTACCATTTTTTCAACTGTACCTTTCTTGTTTCTCTTCTAAGAGCTTTAGCAAGCTTCACTGAATTTACTTACCTGACACAAATAATCCTTGCTGAGGAACAAACACTGTTTTCATCCAGCCACAAAGAAACCCCTGAAAACAGGGATTGCAGCCTAGAGCAAGCGTGTAAACAGCCTGCAGCTTAGCAACCTTCCACAGGTCATGGCAACAGCTTGCAGCCAAGAGCCAGAAGATCTGTATGACATACTTTGGAGACTAGATCATAGACAGGGGACTCCGACTACTTAATTTGGTGTGTGTATGCTGCTGAGATCCATAGTGACCTGTTTCCACTGCAGCTCGAGTTCTTGCACAGAGATGCCTTGCCATTAGCACAGCCCATCACTCAAGGCAATGCCAACATGGAAGCCACAGCTGGCCTCAAAGTCACCAACTGACCACTTTGCAGTTCTTTCTTCACCTGTTTTGAAGGAATAACAGAATTTGGAGATCAGCCTAAAAATAGATCAGTCATGTTAACAAACAATATTATAATAGCCTTTGAAGTACAGTGGCACACACTGTAGAGTTAGGGTTATAATTGCATACTGCATTGTCTTGAACAGCTGTGAGCACTTCCATTTTCAAATGACGATCTTTCTCAGTACTTTTTGCTCCTTAGTGCATGAAAATATACAAGCTCTTTGAAACATCTTGTGGTTTTTCCCCCCAGAGTGCTTTCAAGTTACTGAAAGTTAGCACCTATATCTAAACTGTCCTACTTATATTCCTTCTTGGTTTACTTGTAGACATTAAGTCATCTGCACACTTAGACACTGTTTTCTCAAGCTAAGATCATTATGGAAGGTTTACTGCTATATAAAATGTTGCCAAAAGCCTTTCCTATTCTGAGATAAACCTTAATAGAAAAGTTCATAGATTCATAGATAAATAACAGGCACTAATTTGGCCAAGATTTTAATAGTTCTTGAGTGTGCCACTCATGACCTCAAATTCCAGGCAAGTGGAATTATTTTCATAAACTATCAAAATTGGTATTTACTTGACAACAAATTCATGGTTTTGGGAATCTTGCAGAATAAATCCTGATCTGATCTCTCACTTCTCAGGTTCCTACCCATAAAACAATAAAATGGAGTGTTTAAAGATATATTTATATATGAATTGTTGGAACTAGTTTGCATGGAACTTGTTCAATGCAAATTTCAAGCCCTCTTTGACTTCCTGCCAGCCAATCAACTATTCTTTACAGCATGTAGCATCTCTTTAATAAACACATGTAGTAGAATAGCGTGTTCCAAATGCTCAAGAGCTTAATCTTGTTTAACAAAGCCCTTTACACTGCATAAATTTATGAGTATTTTTATTTATCACAGATTACAGCTATCCCAGTGGTTAAAATACTTTTAAGGCAAAAAAGGGAAAGGGAATAGAGCTATTAGACTGGCATGATGGCTAGCCTGAACTGACAGTGAAGTGCTTGATGAGCAGCAGTTACTAGATTTCCTTTGTAAGCATCCACATTTCTAATGATTTAAACTGAAAGCAACAATTAAGTTATGTATTTTCAGTTCTACTGTACGTATGAATATGCAAATAAAGTAATTCCTTTTTACCTCTGTGATCACTGATACTGTAAATATTCAATACCCTGACGGCATTAAGTGGAGCACAAAATAAACTGTCCTTCAGCATTTCAAAAAGCTGTCAGAGTGATAATCAGTTGCTTTCACAATGGGAGCTTTTGAGAGTATCAGCCCAGACCTAGTGAATACTATTGCACAGTTCCTCCTCACCAGGAACAGTGCATTAAGCAAGGTAATGACCATGCCTTTCAAGTACAACAGACCAGTTAATTTACCTTTGTTTTCTGAATTACCTTGTTTTCAACTATACACCCATTTCTTCCAAGCTACATACACTCTATCGATATATAATAATAAACAAGCTAAAATAATTCACAGGGTTTTCTTCAACTGTATTTCAAAGTGATTATGCACACAAGAGACACATTCACTATTTGCATGTCGATCTGCGTGTTCCCTTAGCAACTACAGATACTAGTTTGTCTGTTCTACCATTCTGCTGTGGGATAGAAGTAAACAGCCTGGCAAAGTTATCAACCTTGATACCTCTAAAAAGCCACATGTGACCTGCAGAATCATCCATGGTACAGCACACTCAAGCCAAGCCTTGCAGGCAAGATAGCAATTGCTGACCTATCCATGTTCATACACAATCACCATCTGAAAGAGAACAGCTTCAGTGTTAATTTATTCCAGAAAGATCATATGCCAAACAAGCATAAGACCTAGATCTTTTTAGACTTCATACTGCAAAAGCTGCACCCACCATTGTTTGCCTGCCAAAGTAACCGAGACAAAGTGGCGCATTCCGTTGGAACAACTAAATTAGATTTATCTTCCAATGCTTTTTCTTTAAATAATTTTAGGGCAGCACAAACCAGTATTTGTATCATTTTGGTCTTCCTCTCTTTGTAGGGAAAGTTAAACCAATCTGTCTTATCAAATGAGGTTCTCCAACATTTCTAAACACTAAACCCTAGAAGGCAGGTGTTTCTTTCATCTTTAAAAAGCATAAAATTGAAACCACTGACTGTCAGTGCCTTCAATTACCAGTAAATGGATTCAAAGCGACTCTTATCTCGAGCAAAAGCATTCATATTTGGAGGCCTAAAGCTAAAACTTTAATTATTAGAGATAACAGATAAACTAGATAACAGATGAACCAACAGATAAACCCTCTATTGATTTTATCAGCACATACAGTATTAAGTCCCTCTGGAAATACATCTTTCATTTTCTAGCCTTTTAAGCCATCTATTTGGGTACTGGTGCAAGTTTTAACTTAAGGCTTTATGAAAATAAAACTAATGGCCCTTTATAAAGCTATTAAATAATGGTCTTTTACATAGGTAATTTAGGCTAATATGACTGCAAATTAGGACTCTCACTGTGGATAGTCAATGGGATATTATTTTAGAATGTTGCAAGGAAAAGAATAGAAATTAAGAAAAAAGGAATATTGCAAAGAAACTGTTCACTGTCCAGGCTATGTATACTTCAAGAGAGGCTAATCATTCCTCTGCTGCTCTCAGCCATGTGCTTCTCAAAGCTCTCTGAATTCCACTGAAGTTCACATACAATCAGTTTGAATTTTAAAGGTCTAATTAAACTTCAGCTGCTGATTTGCATATTATACCTTCTCTTTTTTTTTTTTAACATCTCTATTCTTTGCCTTTCACAAATGCTTCCATATTCAACTTTTTCTGTAGGGACATGTAATCAACCAAAGAACTATAAAAAGGAAAGTTGCTGAAATGTTACTTGGCAGCTGACTAGAGTGATGGATGAATTGCAGGTTATCACCTAGAAAGACTTCTTTCAGACTTGGAGAACTAGTACTCTGTTCAAGAATTGAGACAAGCTTTACGAGACTGAGACATTTTAAGCAGCAACTGGCATGACCTGGATTAGAACAATCTGAAAATCACATGAAAGTCAACTGAATCTAGTCATTTCCCCTCAAATGCCTCTTCTGTGTAAATTTAGTAAGTGTTACCACATGCCAGAACATGAGTATGTACAACTGTTACTTCCCTGTAGCTAGCAAACTTCAGACTGTTCTCCTAAAACAAAAAATACTCAAAAAATCTGTAAAAGTTGTGTTTATGTAACAAATCCAGCTGTCAGTTTTCACTGCAGTGCTCCTAAGTCATATAAACAAGTTGCTGGTAGTCTTTCCTAAGCAAACAAGTTCTCGTAAGGTTTCTGTCTATACCACTAGAAAATTAGTGGGTTTGTATTGCCTACTTGTTTTCATTTATTAATTTTATTTATTAATACTTGTTTTGCTGTTGCACACCTTTGTTTAAACACTACTACATGCATAAATTCAAGGAAGTAGAAAGCAACATTAGATATATTAGAAAGCAATCAATTAGCTATATTGATCCAACTATGCGCGGAATTAATGCTACATGAATTTCACAGAATTACCGTAGTCAGAGCTTTAGCATCTCACTTCATTTCAATGGGATTACATCTATATGGTCCATAGGGTGCAATAAATACTTAGGGATTTTTTTTTCTCATCCAAATTGTATTATCAATGTGTCTGTCAGAACATTCACTTGAAGACTAACAGTAACTTTAAAGGTTGCTAATATCAGTATCAAAGTGTTTATTGGGGAGAGGTAAAAAAAAAAAAACAAACAAAAACCCCAAAACCAACAAACCAACATTAGTTCTATTGTTAATCCCACTTACAGTGATGTAAAAAAAAAAAAAACCCAAGACTAGCATTTAATGCCACAGAGGGAAACAGAAGTGGCAGTGAATCTGCTGAGAGTGTATTTGGCAACAATGGGATCACTGACAGTACAGGCCAGATTTTGGCTCCTAGGGTATCATGTGGCAATTCCCCAATCAAATTACTTGTTGAGTAGCGTGTCATTAGCCAAGTTGTGGTGACTAACCAAATTCTCTCAATCTGCTCCAGCTGCAAGGTATAACACATCTGCTAACACTACCATGAGGTCTCAGCTGATTAATAGGTAACTCGCTATAATGCAATAGCTTGCAATTATAAACTATAGTCAGGTGTGTCTAGAAGTTAACTCCCTTATCAAGCATGAGTCTCCAGATAATGATCTGCAGTTGCTAATGTTCTCCCTGCTTTCTTCAGTCTCTCCTCAGTTTAGTTTCAGCTTGAGCACAATTCTAAACTTTTACCTCCATGGAAACAAGTTGTTGCTCTAACCCGATACACTGCATAAGACTTTGAGGAAAAACATCCTCATATGATGTTCATGCAACTGTCAGGTACTTGGCTCAAGATCCAAAGTAGCACAGCATGCTTCAGTTGACCACTTGTAAGCTCTTCCCTGAACTCGGTCAGGTCACCACAACTGCCAGGGAATATTCAACCACACTGTGTGCTGTTCTCAGGAACTAATTAACACTAAAGCTTTTCATCTAACTTCTGTCTTAGTAAGAGTAGCTCAAAGTTCAAACAGAATGCTTCAAACACAGGCTGTAACCTCACTCTCTAACTACTTTAGTAGTGCTTCTCAAGCCCACTGTTGCTGAGAATGTACCTGTGGTTAGAGCAAAATTAAAGATCACTTAAAATTTATCTTCCCTAATTGTCAAAGAATATATTATTCCATAATCTCTGCCAAATTTGAAGATTTATTGTTATTTCACCTATGGATGTTCTGTCCATCCTTGTTTAACACATCTATATATGGTAACTATTTCAGAGAGGTTTCTCCGTGTTACTCTGGGGCAGCAGTGGAATAATTTAGCATCTTTAATTCTATGATGAGAGAAAGGTGAAAGCAAGAAAGAACTCAGAAGCAGCTCTCAGTGATTATGATGTGAGAAACAGCAACTTACTACTGAATGCTCCTTTTCTGCATGATTTGGAGACTGGATCTTCTACATATGAAGTGCCCTGACCATTCAGCTATTACTCTGAACATCTGTATCTTGCTTGCTTGCTAGGGTTCATAAACCCTCAGAAACTGTAAAACCCTGTGTTTTATTCCAAAGCATAAGAAAAATATAGATTAAAACCTGTGTTTTTTCCCTGCAAAACAGAATTACAGCTTTCCAGTTGAATGATGTTGCTCAATGACATTAAAACACACAACCCACTTTACTCTGTCATTAACACTGCAACCCTGATGACAAATCCAATTAAGGCTTCAACACATACTCTAGATCAAAACTCCAAGTAAAAACTGTTCAACCACTTAAGTGAATCAAGAAATTTAGCTATTAGAAGCAATTTTTTTTGCTTTTATTGCTAATTCATAATGTGAGTGCATATGCATTCAATAATTTAAAACCAAGTAGTTTTTAGTCTGAGCTAGGATCTTCATAATATGGTCAGGTTCTATTCTCTCACACAGCAGGGGTGGTGCCCACCTACCTTGCAGAGTTACAGGACTTTCTCATCTCACAGATGGTGCAAATCAACACAGTAAGCCTTGTATCTCAGCCTCCCAAGCCCTTCCGTGTTACTTCCAGCTTCCAAGCACCACTGGAAATGGCGTAAACACGCATATGGACAATACATCTCAAGGAGTCTTCCAGTGACTACAGTATAGTCCTTTTTCCACACACATAATTTCTGCTTTTGAGTGCAGACGACCACACCTGAGAAATAAGTCACCACAATCTCATCAGTTTGCAGGGGAGTCTCTGCTCAGTGCCTGGAGTACCTCATCCTCCCTGTCTGCAGAGCTGTTGCTCCTATTTTTGGCACTCTTCTCTCACAGCTGCTGCACACTGTTACTCACCCTTCCTTAAATATGTTTTCAGAGGTATCACCAGCTTCATTGATGGGCTTAGCTTCAGCCAGTAGTGGGTCCTTGCAGAGTCATCTAGAACCAACTGTTCAGCATGGGGCAGCCTCTAGTCTCTTCTCATAGAGGTTTCCACTCCTAACCTCAACCTCTCTTTGGAGAGCTTCCCATTTTCAGATCACAATCAATAACCGAGGATCACATGGACTGTATCAGAACTAAGCACTGAAGAGAAGCTTTTCAACTTAACCAAAGTAAACCAAGCTACTAGTCTCCATTTAATAATTTTGGAGGAGAACAGTCAACTTAAGTCTTTGAACATGAGCTCAGCTGCCATGACTCACTCTCCAGAGGAGTTGAGCTTAGGGAGAAGTACCCACACAAGAACTCATGGATTAAACTGAGAAGCAGGACTTGAGGAAGTTCTACAGATAAGGGGTTTTTGCCTCAGCCAGAATGAGAACCATTTTTTTGGTTACAATCTGCCTCTTTATCACTTTGAAAAAAGAGATGTCCTTCAGGTATCCTAATCAGATTATCAGAAACAGATTTAATGATCCAGAGATCTGCCCCACCTTGGACAGAAAAGATGATGGTTTCAAGACTGGTTAACATTAGCTTGTGTTACCCATCTGGCACATATTCCAAATTACCCGAAATGTGAATACTCAAGTATCCTACTTGAGAAGTTAGTGTTATGGCACCATTAATTCCAGAACATCCTATTCATCTGCATATAAACAAAAAACATGTGCACAGTAAGATACCACATTAGTCTTCCTTAGAAGGAAGCCACCTTACTTATACAACAAGGCATCCACTCATCCCTCACTTTTGAGATATGCAATGATGTGAAACTCCAAATGGCTGATGCTCATGAACAACTGCCACCATTCGTAACAGTCATATTTTACCTTCACCAAGGTTCAAAACTCTGTAAGCAGCACGTTACTTCCTGTCTGCTGCAAAGGCCTCTGGAATTACATGTGGAACGCAACTATATAATTACAATACTAAAGAGTACACAATATTCAGAAGATTACACAACACATAACAATCAAACATTAACACTTCTGAACAAAGTCCAACACACATTCCTGCCAGATCATCGACTGTTCATTTGCTAACCAGTCACATAAGCAGATTAGTTTTGTTCTCCAGCCAACCCCTTTGCTGGGATGTTCACATGAAAACACTAATGCAACCCAGCTTTTGTATTCCTAGCAGAATTCTCTGTTTAAATCACAATAAGCTTGATGATAGCTTTTTTGTTACATGCTTGAAAACATATCTTGGGGGGGGGGGAGTAAATCTTAGATTGTAAAATATGCTTTTATTTCTTATGTTGCATTTTTTATAATGTAAAATTCTCAGTTTGATACTACATGAAGACAGTCATGCAAATACTTTTGTATGGTCCCTGCAACTTTCCCTATTTTTCTACAGTTAATTCATAATATGATTCTAAGTAAGTACCAGCACAGTTTAGGATGAAACTAAGCACCAGAACATTTAAATATCCTCAAAGCAGAAATCACATTTTTTGATTGTACAAATCTAGCCTTATGTAAATTCACACTCACAAAATTCCAGCTTTCCCCGCAATATTTTGCTGTTAAAATCATGCATGCTCATCCTGTACGCATTTTTCTACTCCTGAGACCATGTTTGCATACCTTCTACTGGCATGTGCTGCAGAATTTGTTTTGTCAAAATGGCAGAGGCATGGAGTTTTCCTGTCACATTTCATAGTGCATCTAATGATGATTAATAACATTTTCTTGACTGCCAGGCCATTAGTAAGCTGTGCTGAATGCTATCAGTCTTCTTATTTTGCTCCTTGCATTCCCTAACACATTTTTGCTCCCTTTTTCAGGCAAATACTGATGGTAACCACACAGATGAATTCTCCATATCCAAAGGACCTTATTTTAATATTATTCTTAGCAAATATTGTGTCTGACACCACCAGCATGTAGAAGCTACACCGAAAACATATCTCATATTCAGTAAAGATTGCATTTTACTCAATACTTGATTTAAAGAGAAAAATAAAATGCTAACATGGCCTAATAAGTAAAATAGTCACAAGTTTGTAACAGCTGAAATAAAAACATGAGTCACACCACAACACTGAGTTTAGATTAATTTATTATCAAATTTATGTATTATAGGTCCATTTTTATTTGTAAAGACTATTAGTATACTCATACTAGCAACTGGCAGGGCAAAAGGCCAATTTCTGGGCAGTCTTCTATTTTACTGAGGTTTTGGTTTTGCCATTCCACAGTCAGTCTGAACTACAACTATTATCTTTTGTACCAATTTAAGCAACAACTTTCTATAGAAAACGTCACTCATGAGACAATGCACTGAAAATGCTCTTTGCATAACAGTTCTCTATCATATTGATCAGATATCCTAATTTATTATTCAGAAAAAAAATAATCAAAATGAGCCTACAAGGCACAACGTAAGTCTTCAGTGTTACAGTTAGATCTTTAAATGTGGAAGGGAATCTATGCTGCATAATGGATCAAAGCAGTAGAAATGGGTGTACAGTATAAAAACAAATGACCAATCTTCATACTGAAGTGGACATATATCATTTCCAAATTGTGCAATGTTTAAAGTGTTTGAAAATAGATTCCTTTATGTAACTTAATTTTTTGAGTACTTAATGAAATCACAGAGGCAGACATTGAGCACCATGTTTGAACACTGGGAGGCTGATAAGCTTTACAAGAAGTACAAACATACTAAAAGAGAAACTCCAAAAGTTTTATTAGGATTTCAACAGACATTGCAAAAAAATATTGCATAATGATTGAAAACATATATTTTAAACAAAGTAGCAATGTGGTATCAAGTAAAAGAAAAACTGGAACAGCTGTCTATATATGCTGTAAAGAAGATGTACCAGGAAAGGGATACAACATTTTTAAAATTGAAGGGCAAATGTGAACAAACCACATTTTCATAGACTAATATATATCACAGATGTTTTACAAACTGCATAGCAGTGTAAAAAAAGTTTTTATCCTAACCATATTGTATTCCTGCATTTGAAGCAGTTTACAAGGCAGAGATTTTGTTTACAACATTGGTATTTTAATAGCTCTGGATTCTCATAAAAAATAAACTAATTTAACATAAAAGCCTGTATCTACATTTGAAAACAAAAGTGCATGTATAGAGAAATAGTGTTATTTCTTAAGAAGAACACCAAGTAGTTAAAAAAATCATTTTAATAGATCAACAACTGATGATACTTTAGATGTAGATCTGCACTGTGCTACAAGCAAGACTCTACCAACACCAGTTCCTCTAACTGAACACCCTCTTCCCCTAAGCAACCTCAACACATGCCTGCCTACCATACATACAAGGGTTCTGGGTAGTTACAAAGAATGCCAAGTACCAAAACCACCACACTGCTGACTAAAAAATACCAGCAACCCAAAACAGATGTTTTAAAGTAGATTTAGCCATAGACGCAAGCATAAACTCCTCAACATTCACGATCCTTCCAGTCACACAATCACTTTTAAACACTGGAGAGCAGCAGCAAGGAGCCATTAGAGCTAAAAGAACAGAACTGATGAAAGTCTCCCTCCTGCCACATATTGAAGAATTTGTGGGTAATGAGCATTTTACTAAGACACCAAGGGTGGGGGTAGGGTGTGTTTAAAATCCCTACCTAAAATGCAGTTGATGTAGTCAGACCTATACATGAATCTAGATTCTTCTTTCCAGATAGCTGTGGTAACAGCTAAGAATTATTGCAAATGTTGCTAACTTCTGTAGAAGGTTTACTCACCTTTCCTCTCTCCAAACAAAATAAACAAAGAGAAATTGTGGAAAAATAACATGTAGTTTGAAGGTCGAGGCTGTTTGAGCTCTTAAAATTTCAACTCATGGCACTGAAGAAATAGATTTGATTTTTTTCTGGGCACCTGTAGCACTCTGGATAGAAAAAGGCAGTGAATGTTAAGCTGGACTGGAACCAGAAAGGGAAATGCACAGATACCAAAGCTGCAAATTGCAGCCAGAGTAGCCATAAACAAGTGTCCAGTACAGAAATTATGAGTAATAAATTAGCCATTTTTGTAAACATCTCCTCCTTACTAATCTCTTATTTTGTCCTATAATGGAAATACAATCTGTATTTCTTTGTTCCATGCTCTGGTCTGTTTCTGTTTTAGCTTTGTGGCACAGTTGCTAAGTGCAACAGGCTACAGACACCAAAATTAATACACACAAGTTGGAAAGTCTGTTCAAGTTATTACACATTTTTGGTATCAGGCCATTTTTCATAGCATGTCTTTTCTGTTTGCAAACACTTTGTGAGATCTTTTATTATGGAAGACTGGAAGCAAATTGGAGTTGTTTGCTTAACAGATGTGGCTGAACATATATTTCTGATATGCCTTATGCAATTAACAAATCATGTCTCATCTTATGAAGATGATACATTTGCTATATATCCCAGTAATTTTAAATGCTCCTCAAAAAAGCAGCATTTTTATAGACAGATTAACAGAAAAGGAGACAATATACCTCACAACACCATAGAACAAGTGAAGCTGCTTCATTAGCTGCATTATAAATTCGTAACTGTTCATCACATACTTTGAATTTCTGAATCCTCAAGCAATTTAACCCTCAGCCTACTGCAGGACAAGGAAAAACATTTTAAATCGATATCATTGTAGGTGTGAACGTAAAACTAGTATTCCACGTTTTTAGCTCTAAAAGTTTTGCTCCCAAAAGTGAAATAACTTGTTAATAGTTCAGAAAAGAAATAATCATTGTTGACAGGTCAAAAGAAAGTTGTACTAAAAATTGATCTGCTTTAAATCCGAGTTTGCTTAGATTGCTGCTAAAAAAATAAAAACCACAACAAAAACTTCAGAAAAAAGCTCATCCTAGATCACCTGTCAACTAGGAAGAGCACTAGAACACTGATGTAATGAGAAAAGACATGCTTAAAACTGTGTTTGAGATATCTACTACAGAGTTTTGAATTCTTCCTTATCTTTCAAATATTTGGATAATTTGTTATAAAAAAAATAATAGACCAAATACAGAAAGTACAATTCAGTGTTTCCTATCTAAATGTGCATACCATTTGGAGGCCATTTTTGAAATGTTATCAGTCAACAGTAAAATGGGCACCAGTGAACCAGAAAACACACTTTAGGATTTTGTTCTTAAATTATATAAGTTAGATAAAACTACCCTGTCCAGCAAGTTCCGAATTTTTCAAACATTAAGGCAACTTTCATTACTTTCCAGCTAAACAGTATTATAAAAAATAAATGTCACTTCAAACCTTATATACACAGTGACAGAGTAGATTTAGCTAGAAAGTATCTTTAGTACATTAATAAAGTGTCACATAAGATTACCGAGGTTATATCAGGTGCTTGAGTGTATGTGCAATTGGAGTGGTTGCAATATTTAAAGTACTGGTTTCAAAACAGAGCGCAGTGAACGTCCTTCTTTAGTGAGTTCTCTTGTTACACACATACATGGCAGCGGAACAGCCTCCTCTCTTCTCTCTACAGCATTATAGCTACATTTCTTCAAGTGGTCAGCCATGCTTACGATGTCAGCAAACTTCCACTCATTCACAGTACAGAAGGCTGTACTGAAGCGCCAAACCTAGAAAATAAGTTGCACTTAGCCTCAAAATGTTTTAAGGTACCTGAACTCAGAGCAGGATTTAAATCCTTCTGCTCTAATGCTTGCAGGCAATGTTTTACATCTACTATAAATGATACTAGAAACCAACATGACCAAAACATGCAATGCTAAATTTTGTATTACCAGTCTCCGCCTGAGTCAGATTCTGAACACTGGCAAAAAAGGCAGTAATTTTTGCATCTACAAAGTAGATGCAATCAGAAGTTAAATGACTAAGTATTGCATGACCAGTCACAACAATCATTCTGAAATTATCAACTTCTACAATTCTAAAGGATTGCTGTGGATAACTCTGCAAGTTAGGGGAGACTGGGATGGTAAAAACTGTACTATAGAAAGGTCACCCAAAGGTTTTAAGAATTATTTACTTCCTTAAGGCACTCAATATCATGGCAATGGACAGGATCTCAAGGAGAGCAAAAATTAAAATTGCTGTAAACAGCATCAGGCAAGAAAAGCAAACTTTGTAGGCAACTTCTGCACTTTCATTAAATACTGGTATTAAAGAGTAATCACCTAATATTTATAAATCTTGGGAAAAAGAAGTTCATTTATTTAAATCAAGTAAAAACTAGACCAGCAGTACTTCTACTTCTTCAAGTGTGAAAAAGACTGAACAAACCTGCTATCAACTAATTGTTGCTCGGTACAAGTTTCTTGAAGGGATAGTGCATCAAAAAACAGGAGGAACAACAGTGATCAAGGAAAATATTAAGGGAAAAAGCAGAGACATGACCAATTTAATACTTTCCCTTTCACTTTCAGAATAACTTACCTTTTCTTTTATCTGCCAGGAACTTCTATCTGCATACTTTCTCTTCTCCCATAGTAGTATCACCATTCCACGTGCTTGAAGCAAGCTTCCACACACATCTCTCATCAAACGTGACACTCTGGAAAGCTGACATAGACTAAAACCATCTAGAAAACTAGCGATGTGCTGCAGAACCTCAAAAGGCAGACTACTCAGATGGTCATTGTGTAGTCCAATTAAGCAGCTTTTTGCTGGCTCTACTAATACTGTGGAAATACAAGGCTGAACTCCAAATGACCGTAAGTGGCGGTCATGAATAATTTTTGCCCCTTGTGTTGAAGGGCAAAACCTTCGTTGAGAGTATGTACACCCATAATATGCCAAAGGACACCTCTGCTCCATCCAGCCGTTAAGGCCAGCATGAATGTCACCATGCACATTCTTAAAATGCGATGAAAATTCATTCCTCCTAAACAACTGTCCACAAACAAATGTAAACATTGAACGCTGTTTTGTTTGGTATCTAGCCACATATTCCAATACCAAATCCAGGCCAAGGGTCTGGAATGGACTTGGATTTGAGAGCTGTGGGTTGGCATGATCACACGCAGAAGCTGAAGCTATTTCCCCCACCATTGTATTCGTGGCCAGTATAGCAGATGGGAGAGAAAACGTCTGGGTCCCAAAGTCAATGCGATACACATCAACAGCACGACTTTCTGATATCCCTCTACCGCCGGGAGAGTCTCCTAGGCAAAACAACAGAGCTGCAGTGATTAGATCAATCCCTTGAAGACCCATAGGATCTTCTGTTATCTCCAAATCTGATGTATCAACAGCTTTGTCTTCTTTTAATGTAGACCAATAGTTGTTAACAATGAAGTTGTACGATCGATGCCGTAAAAGTGAAAATGCATCTACATTTCTCAATCTTTCTTGCTCCACTTGTCTCTCTAACATTTCTTCTTCATTAGCATTATGGGGAACCAGTACATGATTAACACTGCCATTAACTAAGTGATCAGCTGATACTACTTCTTTAAGTTGTGCTGTTACAGGGAGGGAGCTGCAACACTGTAATGCTTCATCATCATGAGAAGCAGTACATTCACCATTTGCTACACTGGATGGTTTTGAATTAGATACACCAAGATCTTCATTCTGGTCCAACACCTTTGAACATTCGTTTTCTACATGAAAGCCATTACACAAAACTGAGGAGTTACTGAGGTTTAGATTTAAGTCATGTTTTTGCACTACATCATAAATATCACTAGAACCATTTTGCTCCATTTGTGAGTTTTGACTCAGGCTGTCAAATTTTATCCCCCCAACTGCTCCTATGTTATCTTCATCTGGATATTCATGGTCAGACTTCTTATCCTTAATAATGCCATTAGAAGCTTGCTCTTTAATCTCAGCATCTTCTTTAATTTCCTGTGGTGAATTGCAGAGGCTTGAACTTAACATATTAATGTCCCTTGTAGCAGTGTTCAGGATATCCAGAGCAGCTGCTAAACTCCTTGTTGTTTCTACAGTAGCTTGATAAAGAGCACCATAAGACTCTTCATCTACAGGCATTAAACCATTTGAATGCACTGTATCTGGGGCACTTGATTTGACAGAGGTTTGCTCTCTAGATTCTGATATTTGATCACCTGCTTTTGACATCATAGTTGCTACTTTAAGTGATTCTAATAACATTCGCTGGTCTTGAAGGGCTAAAGCCATATCTAGTTGCTCCACTTCATCAACATCTTTACTCAGATTTTCGTAAGATTTTCGGTCTGCGTAACTGACTGGCCATCTATTCCACTCCATGGTACAACATACCACACTTGCAGGACAAACTTCTAGATGATCAGCAATTTTATTTCGGGCTACTATGAAGGGACATCCAAAGCCACTGTTCAAACAAGGCACTCTTTCAAGTGGACATAATATACGATGTTCCTCAGCTTTACATGAGTGAAAAACTGCTCCACAAACCAATGGGCAGCCAATCAGATCACAGGAAATGCCAGGCTCTGGTCTGGTCATACAACGACGACTAACACAGTTCACACAGTGTAAATGTTGCTGATGTTCCTCCATGACTGTAAATCCAATTCTGAGTAAAAAAGAAAAAAAAAAAGAGACAAAAGTATAGAATGTAACTCAATATTGTTAATATTTACTTTTATTTGCAGTTTTTCATCTTCTGCATGTACAGAAAGATATATATTAACACAATGTGAACTTATCAGTAGCCATTTTAAGAAAATGTGACATTTTATCTCAAAGAAATTGTATCTAAAGGTTCACCTGAAAATTAAAGACACACATTTATCAGAGTTCACAACACAGACATGCATTTATTCACCAGGTATAGTACATACAAATTAGGCAAAAATGCTGTATAGTCATCCCTCTGGAATAGCTCTTTTCCCCTTCCCATTACAAATGGAAGACTCAATGAAAACAAAATACTCTATTTCTCCTACTACTTCTATGGCCTACTACCTAAAATCATAAACCATGCAGCTCTACAGAGTAGGGGGACAATTAAAGGAAGCCAGATTCATCCTCATCTCCAGTTCTCCAAATGAAACAGCGGCAACCTATTCCCTGGTCTGCTTGCTACCATCTAAACTTCTGATACCCTCTTCATGCAGTTCTGTGGAAAACCAATCTGCAGCCCTCAGCATGTATCTTGGTTCCCTGTTGTGTCCCATTTTCCCCATTCTGTGCTTCTGACAACAGCCCTTTACAACAGCTCTTCATTCTTCTTCATCCATAGCCTATAGCTCCTCCCTTATTTTTATAGTAGTTGCTGCCCAAGGGTAGCAATTATACTATGCATTAACTAAGTCCCCTTATTTCACTTAAGTCTTTCACATAAAACTTACTGCCCAACAAGGTCTTATCTATACCTCCAATTCAACCCACAAAAGGTGAATTTTTTAATGCCAATACCAGCAGTTCTGAGTGTAAGGGTATGTCAACAACTTTACAAGACCAAAGAGCAATAAAAATCCAAAAAAAACTCATTGCATAATATTAAAACATACTGACACAAACAAAATATTCAATTCTTTGTGGTGGAATGGAAGAAAAAAAAAAGGGGAGGATGAAGGGGAAGAGAGTAAACTTCATATCTTTATACCATACTTGGAGAATCTCTGGAATCATCACCAGCTGAAGTGCAGGCTCACACAAGTAACCAACCTCTCCCCTATGCTCTAACAAACTCCTCAGGATTGATAGCACTAGGGAATGTAATTCAGAAAAATCAGAGAATGACTTGCACAAAGACAAATCTCAAAACACTGTGTCAAAAATATATTGCTCAATTCTATCTTTTCCTCACTCCCCACCCTCCCATGATTTCCTTGAAAAATTAATGCTTACAGAATCTAAACTGTAAAAATAAAACAGCTTAATATTATTCCTTTTGTTCAAACTGAAGGTAAGAGGAAACAAAACTGCCTTTTAGACACTCTAACTTAAAGCATTTAAATAGAAATTTATGTGACACTTCACGCACTCATACTTTTTAATGCTTTCAAATTCACACCATCTTTAAGTAGCATCATCCCCCCATCCATCGTAATTTGGGTAACTCAAATATTTTAGCCACCCACTCTCCGGAGCACTTCTAACAAAGAAGCGTATGTGATACACTCAGCAGGCAAAAACACAGCTGAGTTTTCCCCACCACACCTTAATATTTATTTACCTAGTAAGATTTGAATAAATGATCAAGTGCATCAGTTACTGAACTCAAGTGACTGACTTGCTAAACATTTTATGAAACCCTTCTGGCACACAACCTGTTTTCAGCTTGCATATTAAATCAGATAGCAACTATTGCAAAGAGCTGAAATGTTTTCAGTAAAGAATTAAAATGAGAAAATTGACTTATCTGGAGATATTTTTACTTCTTCCAGCAAAGCCATCTCTACATAATTCCTGCCAAGCACAACAGCCTATCTGTTGCTAGACCAAAGAAAACTTCAGTCTTTTACACCAATACTGAAAACAAACTCTAGATTTCCTTAAGCCAAACGGTAAGCAGAGATCAAAAGGAAGCTCTTAGGTTATGTGCACATTTTAAATTGCTTAACACAAAATGGAAACAACACTTACAAAGACAATTGCCAGTTCATATTGAAAGAGCCCTCACAGAGCCTAGTCTGTATTACTACAGCTTAATTTAATCAGTTATCCATAAATATGTTCAGTGGTTTCAAGAGGGTTTTGGGGGGGTTCGGTTTTGGGTTTGGGGTTTTTTGGGGGTGTTGTTTTGTTTCTTTGTTTGGGTTTTTTTTTTAAGTTTACTTACCAAAAAGCTGCATGCCCTGCTTACTTTTAAGATGGCCAGAAGTGAACCACTTCTGGAGCAGAAGGCAGGTGTGTTAGCTCACACACTGCTGTTATGCTAGCACTGTTCTATTGCTTCTAGGCCAAAGCCGGCCTGTACGCAGACAGCTCAGAACGCAGTCAACTGAGCTTGTGTTTGCCTGCATCATTTGTATAGACATACCCTAAATTAGTCAACCATCATTAAACACTACCTTTAAATAGCCTATGTGAGCTTACACAGAAGAACATTCTATTAAGACAGTAAAACATCCTCCTCCCTACCACACTATCTTGGTCTTTACAAGTCAGATAGTGAAACCTGAGTTGCTTGATGATACTGGCTTTTCTCAGGCTCCTGGACTCCTTTCAGATATAAGCTAATATTCCTCAAAACTTAACGACTTCATACAAGCATATGAAATTTTAAAGTGTGGAAGACAAAGCCTGACCAAAACATCATCTATCACTAACAGACAGTACAAGAAAGCCAGAGCAGACACTAAAATACCAATGTTTTACCAATATGTAGATGCTAATTTAGTTCTATTAACAGATGTCTGTAACTGAAGTTATGTGTGTGTTTCATTAAACAGCTCAAGTAACCTATTCTTTTAGTTTCCAAAAATACAAATTTTATTGGTTGCTAAGAAGTTTAATATTAGTTTGCCATTTCTCTTAAAATTCAAATTCTTTGACTCCTTAATTAATATGTAATTGAAAATCTCTTTGGACAACAGTAGATCATCAACAGGACATTCAGTAAAATTATGTGTCCTGCTTACAAGCCTTAACCTCACAGCACCTGCTGCAGAACTTCTATTTACTCAAAATGTCACATTTTATTTATAGATTACTACAAAGTCCTTTTATATGTATATTAAATGTCCTCTTCTAAATTTTTAATTTTAATACCTGGGCTTCAAGCTCAACAGCTGTTTTGGGCAGTCATGATTTCCTGGACTGTTTAAACTACCTAAGGCTTTTGATATAACCCGATTATCAAATTGCAAATTAAGTCCAAAGGCTTAAAAAATAAAATAATAATACTCTATCAAAATGATTAAATAAATGGATAAGACCTCAGGAATTAGCACATTCATTAATCTACAAATGGCTACCTCATTTTGTAAGCTAACTTTGTGAACCATGGAACTCAGTACCTCTTGGATTGATTAAAAGCATTTTCCTTTGAGGAACCATAACCAATATAACACTCTTACTACACCCTCTTCCCAAACATTGCCTTGTAAAAGAAAAAACTGTTGGGTAAAGAGGAAATAAAAGAAAATTCTTGCTGAAGGTAACAAAGTGCTTTAATTTCCTCCAATTACAGAAAATTTAAAGAACTAGCAAAGAGTGTCATTACTGACCTGAAGAAAAACTCTGCCACTAAAATACATACCAGTAACATGTGTTTATACCCCATTGTTTTCCTTGCCACAATGTGGTGAGAAGATAGTGTCAGATCAATGACCATAGCAAGAATGAACAGCTGTCCTTTTCTGACTGTGTAGTGTCAGCAACTAGCTTCTGTTCATATGAGATGCTTAAGTACATGCACTTGACTGTTACTAGCAGACAGACCTAAAAATACATCCCATTCCAGTGAGGCGACCACTGCTCTCAGAATTTGTGCAATCACTTGATGTTATTGTACATACTATACAGTCAACTGACCAAAACAGCCAGAACATGCTTTGAAAATCTATCATAATTAAAAGGATTAAAATTCCAGCTGCTACAGCCACATGATTTTCAGTTGCTGTTGTAACACGAACATCAAAATAGCATAAGAAGGGTTTCAGTCACTACACAGTATTTCAGCTGCAAGTCGCTTTCTTCTATGCCACAAAGTATAAGGAGCTGTACTTAGTGTTATCAAACCCAAAGCCTGCTTACTTACTCTGCCCTATATGAATTCTCTGGTCCCAGTAAGATATGCAGTCACAGCAACTATTACTGCTCCTGGAACCCCCTATTACTCAGCTACCTCTTATTCACCA